>NW_009713791.1:8084-34240 GCF_000703405.1 Apaloderma vittatum | reverse complement strand
GGGCGGCCGGGCTGGTGGGGTCCCTCCGAGAGGTGACGATCCACGAGAGGCAGAGGGTACGAGGGGGCAGAAAGAAATCGGTCTCAGCGCCCTCGGAGCGGGTCTTGGACCTTTTATTTCGTTAATAGAATAAAATCTTGTTTCTTCAGGAAAGTTGGCAGCTGAGGAAAGGCGCCAGCGATGTCGGAGAAGAGGTGGACTATGATGAAGAGCTGTACGTGGCCAGCAATATGGTCATTTGGAGCAAAGGGAGTAAAAACCAAGCGTCTACCGTCTACAAGGCTTTCACCGTTGACAGCCCTGTCCTGCAGGTATGAAAACATGGAAAGGTGGTGACTGAATCTGTGAAAAAAAATACAGACTGTTTTCAAACAGTTTTGGGAAACAGGCAAAAATGAGGTTGTGTGGTAGCATTATCTTGTTGCCCGGAAATAATCATGCTGTGTTTGGTTTCAGGCCTTGTGGTGCGACTTCACTGTACCCCAGGAAAAATCGGAAAAAGCTGACGGTCAGTTCCCCGCTTTCTGTAACGCCGGGCAAATGGTTTAGTTCACCTCGCTTGGCTTGATACATAGTCACCAAGGCTTGCTGTGGCAAAACAGCCACCCCCACTTCAAATTTACATTTTGTATGGAGAAGGTGTCTAAGGAAAGAGAGAAGTTTAACCGTGTGTATTTTTTTTCGTTCATCCCCCCCAGTTTCAGGCAGTGATGAAATAGTAGAGAAATGTATCTGCATATTGCAGAATTCCTGTTTAAACGTCCATAGTATCGAGGGAAAGGAGTACATCGCTGCTTTGCCTTTTCAGGTAAGTGCTGGCCTTGCTTGTTACTTTTTTTCTGAAGGCAAGGCCTAAACATCTTATTTCCCTTTAATGAGATTCTCGGGCATAAAATGTCATCAGTGTAGTAAGGACTCGATTTTTTTGTTTGTTTTGCCGCAAACCCATTTGTAAATTTTTATAGGTTGCCAGCGTCTGGCCAACAAAATATGGTTTGTTGTTTGAGCGGAGCAGCTCTTCGCACGAAGTACCTCCAAGTCCACCCAGGTACGCACCGAGCGGCTTCGTTTGCTTCATTACAGCCTCATTGTGAGTCTGATAGAGCAAAGGGAGCATCACCGAGATGTTCTCTCTCAGCTCTAAATGTATGGGGTGTCCTATAACTGTTTGGTGAGGGGGGTAACCCTGAGTTACTGGCTGGGCATACAGCTGAGAAGCGGAGTAAGGAGGTGGCCACCAGGTGGGGTCATCCTCAAGTGCCTGAGATGCAAAACAAGACCCAGTCATCCTGGCTTGATACACCAGCCTCAGCTAATCGACTCAGTTACTCCAGCAAGCTCCTGCAAGCAGAATTTATGTCTCTGCTGCTAGATTTTGGGCTCTGATTCGTTAAGGTCCGAGGAACTGTTTTGAGATCGCAGCACATGTTACCGCCTACAAGAGAGAAGGATGATGCTGGCTAGCGTTTGGTTTTTGAACGCATTTCGTTTGTTTTCTTTCTAGAGAGCCTTTGCCTACTATGTTCAGCATGCTACACCCGTTAGATGAGATAGCACCTCTTGTCTGTAAGTCTGGAGGTAGGTTTACACCTTTTGCATGTCATCTGGAGCCCCTCAGTCTGGCTGAACGCGTCATTTTGAGCAGTTTCTGCCGTAGGAATGATCCTGTCGCCTTCACTGAAGTTCCCTGCTTCCTTAACAGGTGTGTTTGACTCAGCCAGAGTGCAGTATGTCTCTGATTACACCCTGAGGATCGTGTTTCTCAATGCTGAACCTTCCATCGTGATGACCTACGATACCGTGCAGAGTTTACACACCGTTTGGGCTCTTCGAAGAGTAAAGCCAGAGGTACGAGTTTATTGTCAGCTAAAATTCATCATCAAAAAGTTTTGGTTGTCATTACACGCTACGTGTGTTAGAAGTGCCTGGTGTTTGTGATTTATTTTATTTCTAAGAGAGTTAGGGTGTTTGTAGGTGTGGGGTTTTTTTGTTGTTGCTGTTTTTGTTTTAAGTAGTTTCTTTCATGTATTTGCCTGTGCTGCAGTCAGGGAGATGACATGATGGTGATGAAGCATACTGTGTTTACCCTGATATTCCTTGCAGTGCACGAGAAGATTTTGACTCAGTTTAAACTGCTGGGTTCTGTAGTAAAAATGACAAAACAACTTACTGTCCTGAAAACCAGAGTAGTTTCTTTGACTCTGAGGGAGAGAGCACAATTGGTGGGAGCAACTTCTTAAGCTGAGCACCTACCTACGCAGAAATTATTTTTTTCAAAACAAGCCTTTTGAGCATTTTCCTGGCTATTTGTGCACACAGAACTTCTTTTTCCTCTGCCAGGAGCAGAACACAGTGCTGAAATTCTCGGAGCAGATCAGCACACCGCAGCACTTGGCCACCAGCAGCTCTTTGACTGCCCATCTCTGGAGCTTCTCGAAAGGCGACTCACCCGTGGGCTCCCCTTTCCAGAACTACTCGTCTCTCCACAGCCAGAGCCGCTCGGTGTCGTCGCCCAGCGTGCAGTCCCGCTCGCCCTCCATCTCCAACATGGCTGCGCTGAGGTGGGTGCTGAGCAAGATGCCAAAAATCCAAGCTGTGGAATAGGATGGATCCCTGGTGTTGGTGCTGTGCTTGCTACTCCTTTAAAGTTTACTATTTTAAAACTAACCTACCAGTTAGATTTGTTTTTAACAAATGTATGGGATCCCTGGGATTCTCTACCTGATTTTTTGATAATCCGCTCTTCTTGTGTTTTGCTCGTAGCCGTTCTCACTCCCCTGCCCTGGGAGTCCATTCTTTTTCCGGAGTGCAGAGGTTCAACTTCTCCAGCAATGCCCAGTCCCCAAAGAGGCACAGTGTCACCCATTCACCCAACAGCACCTGCAGCGATTCCTTCCTCATACCAGAAACTGAACCCATCATTCCCGAGCTGTGCATCGATCACCTGTGGACAGAAACGGTCACAAACACGAGGTCAGGTGCTTGCGGTGGGATGCGAGAACTTCTGATTTTCCATCATGGAGGTGGAGGAGAAGGAAGTTAAAAGAGCCACTTATTTTAGTGTGTGCTTTCTGCAAATGGTGCTGCCTTAAAATAGATGTGTGGGCCTGCGCTTCCTAGTGTTTTTGAAAAATGATGCTGCTATGTGTTGCAGCTCTCTTGAGAAGGCAATTTGGAGCAGTTTTACCTGTCACACAAGCTGGGAAATGGTTTAACAAGATCTCTAAAGCCAAGTAGATTCTACCCTGGTCATTGCTTTGGGGTTGGTTTGGTTTTTTTTCGTATTCTGGGGGCTGTATCTCATTCTCTGTGGCCATCACAAGGGGCAAAACGAAGCATAGAAGCTAATATTGAACAGGAGAATAATGCCAAAAAAAAGGAGGGAATGTGGAAATTGGAGCGCTAGAAGAGGAATTCCAAGAGTAATGACTGAGACTGGCACATTGTGGCAACTCGATGTGCCACTAGTTGAAGTCTGGCCTTACCCTCCAGCTTGTGGACTCTGTGTTTTCCTTCCTGAAATCTTTCCTGCAGTGGTCTAAAGAGCATCCTGAGCATTGTGTCTCTTTTACAGAGAGAAGAATTCCCAAGCGTCCAAAGTGTTTATTACCACTGACCTCTGTGGGCAGAAGTTCTTGTGCTTTTTAGTGGAATCCCAGCTCCAGCTGCGGTGAGCATCCTTGTCTTGGGGAACAGTCTGAATATTGCCAGCTCGATGCAGTTTTTGACCTACTTTACCCTTTAGAAGTGCGTTGGGGATTTTAATTAGACTAGCAGAATAAAAATAAGAGAAGTAGCAGGGCAAAGGAAGGAGGAAGGAACCAGGTATACCACAAGAAAAGTAACTGCACCGTGTGACGCTATTTTAATTTTCTGTCATCTCTCTGTAGCGACAGACAGGACAGTCCTTTTACATTTCCTGTTCTCTCAAACCTCTAGGTGTGTGAAATTTCAAGAGAGCAATGACAAGTCACAGCTGATCTTTGGTTCTGTTACCAATATTCAAGCGAAGGATGCGGTTCCAGTGCCGGTTTGTACCTCCATGCAGACTCTTAACTGTGGATTATCTTGCTTTGTCACTCGTGTTGTCCAACTTTTTGCTTCGATATAAGAAGCTGGATATTCTGCTCAATTCTTACAGGGCATTGATACGCTGCTGGTTCTGGAAGGCAGTGGAAATCTAGTGCTTTATTCCGGAGTGGTTCGGGTAAGCAGACAGTTTTCCTATCCCAAAATAAATGTTTGAGTCTTTGATTACAAACTGGGCTGCGCTGAGGGATCCTGTGCAGTCTCTTGAGCTTAGTGACAGTAAAATACTAAGGTAAAAGAATGCTTTCAAAGAAAGAAGGTGACAAGAATGTGGAAAATAGGACATCATGAATGTGGAGAAATAAGATGTCAAGACTATGGAAAAATAAGAATTCCTGAACAAAAAATTTCTACACTTCTCTGTAGCATGCTAGATAGTTTTAGACGTCAAATTATGTTGCTTTCCAAATGGCTGTTAGGATGGACATGATCAATCCAAAAAGTTCAAGGTTTTTCTTAAGTTATACATAAAGATGCACTGTGCTCCCTCTGCGTGTGCAGAAACCTTGGCCACTGTGACTTATACAGGTGTGGATATATACACATGTATATATTCTTCAAACTTTTCCCTTTAGGATGCTAAAAACTAATGGTGTCTGTATATATAAGCAAGCTCATGGAAGCCTGGGCATGAAAACCAAATCTTTTCCTCTCTGTTGTTCACAAAAAAGGTGGGGAAGGTTTTTATTCCCGGGCTGCCCGCTCCATCTCTGACTATGTCCAACCAAATGCCTCGGCTGAGTACTCCCTTGGACAGCGTGAGCACTCCCTCCAAGCCTCTGAATAAACATGTGGGCCCCCTAGAAGAGGTAAGAAGAAAGGAAATCCTGCCTTGGAAAGGGTTTAGTTGTCAGAGCTTCAAATAAAAGATTTATGGTTGTTTTCGAAATGCTGATTGCTACGTTGAAAATGTCGATTTTTAGCTGTCCTTTGCTCAGCTCCTCTTATTTCGCTAATTCTAAGCCACCATTTTTACTGCTTTTCAGGGTGTGCTTTTGTCCCCAGTTCCAGAGCTAAGGGATTCTTCCAAACTGCGTGACTCCACTTACGTTGAAGAGTGTACTTTCCAGCAGCTTGGGACTTTCATTCACGCTCTGAGAGATCCTGTCCACAACAGAGTGACTTTAGTAGGTATTGCCCTATGATTTGAGTCAACGCTTCATTGCAAACCTTTTGCCTAGCAAATAACCAGGAATTAGGAATATGTTTACTATGTGTATGAGTTCTGAGCTGTTAGCAAAGGACTTTTTATGCATTTACGTGATTTGACTTCTTAAATTTTTTTCAGGAGCTCAGCAATAACACAATGGTTCGAATGACAATCCCTGAAATCGCCACCTCGGAACTGGGTACAGTTCACAATCCATCACGTGAAATACACTCCGCAATTTCCACGGGTTCATTTTTTAAGTAGTTTATGTATAGCTTGAGCTGTCAGGATTCAGTGCCGCATATTGCTGGTTTCAGCAATGAGCCTTGTTTCTTTTTTCTGCCAGTGAAAAGGTGTCTGCAGGGGCTCAAAGCTATCCTGCCCAAGGAGATAGCGGTGCAGATGCTCGTCAAGTGGTACAACGCGTATAATGCACCGGGAGGACCAAGCTATCACTCAGAATGGAATTTATTCGTAACGTGCCTCATGAATATGATGGGTTACAACACAGAGAGGCTGTCCTGGACACGGAACGTAAGCAAGCTCGTTTCCTGGCTTAAGTTAGCTCTCCTGGGAATTCGAGGTTTAGTAATTGTCTTGGAAATAGATCGTATCATGTTGTAAATAACAAGATGCCATCGAACCAATTCTGTGGAGCTGAATTTTAGGTGCACATTTTGTCTATCATTAAATATTATTCTAAGGCATTTGTGTACCAATTGTCTAGATCAAATAGAAATAGATTACAGTTTTACTCCCTCTCATGACTAAAACTGATGCATTAAAGATTTGATTCGCCTAATCCTCATTAAGCCTGTTTTTGCTATAGAACAAAAATCACCACTCAGATTCTTGTTTCCTAAAGACAATTGCCCACGTAGTTTTTTAGTTACGACATGTAAAGTTCTAGATTTGGGGTATTTTTTTTCTTTTATTTTTTTTTTCCCAACTATTTTACTGCATGTATTTTCTGTAAGCGAGTTTCCTGCTAGCCAGTACATTTGCAGTACTCTCAGGGAAATAAAGAAAAAACGCAGCAACGATATGAGCAGAAGTGAAGAAACAAGATATGGCTGAAGTGAAGGCAGTTACAGTGTATCTATGTTCCTCATCCACAGTTATTTCCGCTGTCCTAGTAAATACCAGATGTTAGGCAGTCAAACTGAAATTCATGCACCAGGCACTGCATTGACTAGCCATGTATAGAAGAAAGAAAGCCAAATGGCATTTTATGTTTTATATGAAAGTAAAATATGTAGAAGTTACCCAAGGTAATGTCCTGTAATGCTTAATTTGAATTCAGGTGTTGTGATCGGTGATTCTTTTGTGCAACCTCAGGAATTCCAATTCTTGGCTACTTTTTGATTTTTTTTATTTCTTGCAGCTTGATTTTGAAGGGTCCCTTTCACCAGTTATTGCTCCAAAGAAGGCTAGACCATCAGAAACAGGGTCAGATGAAGTAAGACGTCGTTCATTTTGTTTAAGAGCCTTGGGGTGGGGGAAGTTGGTTAATTGTTTTGGTGTGTTTGTGTTTTTTTTTAAAGGCAAGCCAGAGGAAACACCATCTGAGTATTGCATTTCATCTGAAATTACAAGCACAAGATTGCAAACACAAAAGTGTTTTTGCCCTGTGACCTTGTTTGTCACGGTTCTCCCTTCCACAAAAGCAGGTTGGACTTGGGAATGAATTTAATATGGATCACAAAGCAATGCCAGATGATGTTAAATTTCCCCTTTAAAATGAAGTGTCTTACTTCCACGGCCACTCAACTCCTCAAATTAGGAGCGACAAATTCCACACTTCACTGAATGCATTGGTTTCCACCAAATTTAGTGGAATATTTTAAGATTGCTTCACTGGGGTTTGCGTGGACGCGGCTGAATTACTGCGTTTGTAGCGGTTTACGGGGAAAAAACTTCCTCTTACAGAGTGCTTTGGAGTTCTTTTGCTGGAAGGTTACATTCACTGTGGAGCCTCTGCCTCTTTTATTTGGTCTAGGACTGGGAATATCTCTTGAGCTCCGATTACCATCGGAATTTTGAGTCGCATCCTGTTGCCAAAGCTTTGCGACTGGACCCTCTGGAAGTTTTGGCTCCGAAGGATGACTTTATGCAGAGCCTTAGTCTGGATTCCTCGACCCTCCTTTTCACCCATGTTCCTGCTATTTTCTTCATTCTTCATCTCATCTATGAGGAACTGAAACTGAATAGTCTCATGGGAGAAGGAATTCGTTCGCTCGTTGTTCTCCTGGTTCAGCTGGCCAGGTATGCCCCAAGTGACAAATTGCAGATATTAGGTATCATGCAGAGTATCTTGATGTTGTTTTTATGGGGAATTCGAGGTGGAGCAGGCTTTTCATGTGTTTGAAGAAAATGAACAAACATTTAAGACGTTATTGTGCTAAAAGTCTTTGCCATAGGAAAACTTATGTGATTCCAGCCACTCCCCAACCTTGGTGTGATTCACAAGTCTTGCATGCTGCAGGTTTCCTTCTCCCTGCTGCATTGTCACAGCTCCGCTTGTGGGATCTGCCAGATATTCCTTGTTGTTGTGGCGTCTTTGCCATGGCCAGTGACCGTGTTGTCATGTCTTCTGCAGCCACCTTCAAGCAGAAGGGCAGCTGAAGAGAAAGGGAGTTAAACATGCAGATTGACTCACTTAGGGAACGAGCAGTGCCCGTGAGCAGTCTTGATTAAGGAAGTCAAAACTTCCCTCCTAACATTAAAAAAACCTCAACATCGCAGAAACGTGGGAAGGTGGAATGTTTTTTTCCCCCTGCTCTAATGTGACTCACCTCTCTCTCATTCTAGAGATTTAAAACTTGAAGCTTATATAGATTATTACTACCGAGACTATCCAGCCCTCGTAAAAACCTCCAGACAGACATGCCTAATCGATCAAGGTGAGTTTAACCTGGGTATCTGCAAATTATCTCTAATACTGGGCATGCTGGTGTAACTGTTCCCTTTAAAGCTGGATGAGACTTAACTCCAGTGTGCAGAACTGCTCAGAGTGCTGAGGTTGCCTTAATTTTAAGAGCCATCAGAGTGAAATTAAAGCATTTCATGAGGTGGTGGCTCCGGTCTGATGCCTCATGGGTCGTTCTGCACAACAAGGACTTGGGAGGGAGCAATGGCTTCATCTTGGCAAACTCTTGGCTCAGAAATCTTAATGGAAAAGCGTGGTAGTGAGATGTGCGTTTCTTGTGGAAAGTATTGTTAGGCTGGCAGGCGCTCAGTTTCTGGTTCATAAAAACCAAATCGGAGCTAAAACCGCAAAAGTTGAAGTTAAAAAAAGGTCAAATGTTATCGGTGCACCTGTTTGGTGTCCTACCAGCTGAAATTTGCTAGTCATGTAAGGAAAACTACTGTTTCTTGTGACCAAAAAAAAATATAAAAATACAGCGTTGCTCAGGCTTTGCGGGACAGGAAAGACAGAGATTGAAGCAATTTCACTTAAGCAATTTCATGTTGTTGAATTACAAGACTATTCCAGTCAGGTTTTTGAGAATTGCTCTAGACTTACTCCTTTTCACTGTGAGCTCAGAGAGTTTTTGGTTTTGAAAGATGGATAGGTGTCTCAAGTTTTTGTTATCGTCTAGCTATAAACTTCATCTAATGGGAGGGATGTGTGGTCTGTAATGTGTTGGGAAATTCTGCATTTTTCATTGTTAAAAGAAGAACTGCGGGGCTTGCTTTTGAGAAAGTGTGGGGAATTGTCGTGCTCTTGCCACGAGCTCAGACTCTTTGCTCTTCGTATGATTAAGCCCAAACAGGTTTCATGCACCATCCCTCCTTCTTTTCTGCTGAGCCTCCAAGTATCTTCCAGTGGCTGAGCTCCTGTCTGAAGGGAGAAGCAGTGCAGCCTTATCCTTACTTACCAGGAATCTGTGAAAGGAGCAAACTGATAGTACTGGTAGGTACTTTGCTAAAAAGGGATATATTTTAGTCTTGAAGCAGAGCAGCGCTGTGGCTAGGGTTTGCTCCAGCTGCAAGTGATGTCAAATAACCGAGGGTCTAATTGTACTGCCTGAAGCAACGAGAGCATCCTGGAGGGCTTTTGAGCGTGTGATAAGTAATTCTGCTGGAGCTGTACTCTTCAGAGCATCTCCAAGTGTTGCTGCTCCAAACATAGACCTCATATCTCTGCGTGGAATTCTCCTGAGTATCCCCAGCCTCTCTGTGGAGAGGATAAAGTCTGTATAGCAGAGGGAAGTCCCTGTAAGTCCCCTGTTTTATTACTTTAACATTAGTGAAGGGTGTGGATGGGTTTTAGCAGGTGGGAGATGATGTTTGAGGTTGGGAAGGAGAGCTCGTGAGCTCAGAGTGAGTAGTCTGTGCTTCGCTGCCTTATGTTCTTTTTTTGTGGTTTGCAGTAGTGGCATGTGGAAAGTAATAATGTAACTCAAAAGTTAACTGTGTTATGTGAGAGGGAATTTCCCAGCCTGCTTCTGAAGCAATATAGATGTTGAGTCGTGTGAGTAGTTGTCGGTGCTGGTAGAAAACTGAAGCATCGAAGTTTTAGACTTGCCTTCAGTTGTTTTCAGACTCACCATCGGCCTTTTCACAATAAACCTGTCCTGCTATTTAAATTACTAGAATTCCCTTCCACTACACACTGAGTGACTTCGTATTATGCTGTCTTTTTCCTATCCAGAGCGTGGCCCTTTATATACTTGGTGACGAGAGTGCTGTGTCTAACGAGGCGTCCCATTATTTGTACAAGATCACATCAGGTAACGATGCTTCTGTACCATCATGGTGTCTCCTAGTGCCTTGTGCTTGTTTCATGCTCTCCTTTTTGCTTGAGAACGTGGGAGTAACGTGGCCTTCTCTTTCCTAGGACAAAGAAAACAGCAAAGAGAACAGAGTGACAGCCGGTATGTTGTTTATTTTTTTAATAGTATTTTGAGTTTTCTGGCATTCTGCTGACTTTTTGCACTAGCTTTTATTGACTTGTCCTTTATTTTACAGGTGCGGTTTCAGACACGGCACATCTGTTTCCAGCCTGGCGGAGAAGTTAGTTATTTGGATGACTGATGTTGGTAAGAGTTGCTTTTATCATTGTGCAAAACGGTGGCAATCATAAATAATGGTCTTGTGCTTGTGTGATGAGGAATACACAGTTTATTTATGATTTTTTTTTTCCTCATTTGTTTTAAGGTTTCACCTTAAGGGATCTGGAGTCTCTCCCCTTTGGCGTAGCTCTCCCTATTCGAGATGCGATATATTATTGCCGAGAGCAGCCTGCCTCAGACTGGCCAGAAGCAGTTTGTCTCTTGATTGGGCGCCAGGATCTGTCCAAACAGGCATGTGAAGGGAACCTGCAAAAGGGTAAATCTGTGAGTACAATCCTAAATGGATTTTGCTTCAAATCCCACGTCCCACCGCTCATTAAAAATCTGTTTCATTTTCTGCTGGTGAAGTTTTGGCCAATTAACAGTACCAAATCCTAAAATGACGGCAAATTTGGTTTTCAGCACTTACTTTATAACAATGCCTCGAATATACGTTACCTTAAATGGATAAAGTGATCTTCAAACATCAAATTGTTTGTCATCTCTCGGGAGGGCAGGGTGGGGTTTCCTGTTTCAAAACGGACGCTGGCTATATGGGTGGTGCAGTTATGTACTGAGATTTAGCGCGTATTTATCAGAAGAAATTGATTTTCATTCATCAGTGGTTAATCTACTTGTGCTCCCTGTGTCTTGTGTGACTAGCAAGCCCTAGGAAGACACTGTGTTTGATCTGCTCTGTGTATTTCTGTATCTTTCTGAAATTCTGAGATATTGAACAGGAAAAATGACCCGGTTAGAGAGGGGTGGGCTTGGGTTTTTCTACTGTCCTGCAGAGACACTATTTATTTTAATAGGTAGCTTAGTTTTTATCAAGGGTGTTGCATGGAGGAATCCAAATTAAAACTCTTAATTCCTGGAAACATCAATGATGAGTAAAGTGATGCAGGTTTCGGACTGGAATATGTGGAACAGCAGCCCCAGTGGGGTTGAAGGTCAGTAGGTACTGGTGCTTATAAAAGTGATTTTTCACCACCTGCATCTATGCCTTCTGGACTTTAATCACCAGTTTAATATATATCAAAATGCTCATTGAGGTTTCTGGTTCTCACCGTTGAACTTGGAGAAAAAAACATTTCTGTAGCTGTCAGAGGCACTTGTGTTGGCGGGGTGGGGAAAGCCCTTTCCTACTGCTGCTCTGAGACAAGAAATAGTTTTGAAAGAACAGTAACTGTTTCATATGTCACCTTTGTCAGCCTTTGCTACATATGTCATCTCCTCTCTTCGTGGTCATTTATCCCATTTAGAAGTGCAAAATCGGTTGATTTTACAATGTTCTCACGGTTATGAGTACCTGTGTGCTGTACTGGCAGTGACTTCTTCCCTTTCTCTTCCCCTTGCAGTCCGTGGGCCCGGTGCTGTCCTCCGATATTCCCGCTGGAACCGATTTTTTTTGACGAGGATGGCATGAATGACATGAATGAGGAGGTGATGTCGCTGATCTGGAGTGAGGATTTGCGAGTGCAGGAGGTCCGCAGGCTTCTGCAGAGCGCCCGGCCTGTACGTGTCAACGTGGTGCAAATGCCAGAAGCAAGTGACCATGAGTACATAGAAGAGAAAGAAAACCGGTAAAACGCTCCACATTTCTGGCTGTTTCTTGTTAGCATTTCACTTGGGTGGAAAAACAGCATGAATATTTTTGGTGGTTTAAAGTTTCGTGTGTGTAACCCAACAGTGCAACTAGATTTTAGTCCAAACTGAACATTAAAGTAGACTGGCTTATTTTGGGGATGTTAAGAGTGCCATATTTTAAAAAACAGAAGGGAAAGAAGGGAAAGAAGTAAACTTCAGAATATCGTTAACAAGCGAAACACTCAGCAGAAGTGGGAAGCTAAGGGAACGCATTGAACTATTGCCCGACCTAACAAGCTGAGTAATCTAACAAGTCTAGAAAGTGTTTCCAGAGTAAATCATAGAGAATTGTGGTTAGCATTCTTGGAAGCACATTATTAATTCTGTTCACAGGTTATTGCTAGATGTGATCACTAGTCATAGCAAGATCCCATAGGGTGATCAGCTTTGGTTTGCTTTTTCCTTTCACCTCATTTCCAGTAGAGCTGCTACATTGCAGCACAGATTTGTTTAACTAGCACCTAGCTTTAGAGGGGGAGAAGAGCGATGGGTTTCAACAAGTGTGTCTTTTGAGGGCCAAACATTTGGTTCGAAAGTTTAGCCCACTAAAAAAAAAAAAGGGGAAGACAACATACAACCTCATAGCCAGAAACAAACAAGTCTAGTGCCTGTAGGTTCATTTTATGGTATATATTTGGGAAAAAAATCCATATTAAGCAATTGGCTTGGCTTTGCTTTTCTCTCCCCAACAGGTTATTACAGCTGTGCCAGCGAACCATGGCACTACCTGTCGGACGGGGAATGTTCACTTTGTTCTCGTATCATCCTGTGCCAACGGAGCAGTTGCCCATCCCTAAGCTGAATCTAACCGGTACGTCAAAAGAAATTCAGTATTTTAATGGAATGCAAAGGAGCTCCTTTCAGTCATTAATCCCTTTTTCTTTTGAAATGTCTTGCCTTTTGTAGTATCTTCTGTGTCTTCACTCAAAGGGTTTCACAGCTCCAGTGTGATTTTTGTGAAGCGGCAGCTCTTTTTCAGTTTCGAATCGGTTTGGATTTACCTAATTGATTTTAATGATTCTCTCCCTGGCAGGCCGAGCCCCTCCTAGGAACACCACGGTCGATCTGAACAGCGGCAACATCGATGTGCCGCCCAACATGGCTTGCTGGGCCAGCTTTCACAACGGGGTGGCTGCTGGCCTGAAGATAGCGCCTGCTTCGCAGATAGACTCTGCTTGGATTGTCTATAACAAGCCCAAAATCGCCGAGCTGGCCAACGAATACGCGGGCTTCCTCATGGCCCTAGGTCTCAACGGGCACCTCACAAAACTCGCCACACTCAACATACATGACTACTTAACGAAGGTGAGGCACTTCCATAGGCAATGGAGAGAAATGTCTGGGAGACTCGGGTTCTTTAAACAAATTGAGAAAGGGAAGTCGACAGATTTCTTTAAAGTGCTGAATCGGCAGTTTCCTGGTGTGGGAGAATTATCAGAGTTGATTCGTTAATGTTAGTGGTGTGGGAATTTATTTCTGTTTATAAGATTTACAGCGGTTTTGTTGCTAAATCTTTCCACAATGGGACAGGTGAAGGGAACCAGCATTTTTCCTTTTCTGAACACATCTGCATTTGTGTTCCCCTTCCTCAGGGCCACGAGATGACGAGCATCGGGCTGCTGCTTGGTGTTTCTGCCGCCAAGCTGGGCACGATGGACATGGCCATCACACGCCTCCTGAGCATCCACATCCCTGCCCTCCTGCCACCAACTTCGACGGAGCTGGACGTCCCCCACAATGTGCAGGTTGCTGCTGTGATAGGAATTGGCCTCGTCTATCAGGGCACCGCTCACAGGCACACGGCGGAGGTCCTGCTGGCTGAAATCGGTATGTGCTGGGGATAAAAAGTGTTTCCTCTTGCTGGTACAGGTTTTTTTGCTCGCTAGATGGGTGGGAGTATGGCTGTCACGTCCTAAATTCTCGTATTCCGAATTCGTTCGAGGCTTTCTAAGCAGTAGCCTTCAAGAGCTGATTTTGAACAGTGAATTTCTGATCTAAATTGTGTCCTCATTCTGTGCGTAGTTCTTCTGATTTTATTTGTAAGAGTTGACTTCTTACTCATGTTTATATATAGCTTTAGTTAGAAGAGACTGTGTGGTTTGTTAAATGGAGAATGGAATAAATTTTAAGGGTGAAATTCTCTCGTATTTCTGGTAGTTTGAAAGATGCAATCTTTTCTAGCAAAGGCTTTTGAGCTCTACTGGCAGCGTTTGGATAGGTCCTGAGGTCTTAAAGCATAGGCAATTGTAACATGCCATTTTCTGAACTCTAACTCTATCATTTAGCCGTATATGCCACTTTTGGAGGGATTTACCGTTTAGTGATGTAGGGGTTAAGTGACAATTCTTTGCAGTTCCACTGAGAACTTTACTGACTTTCTTGAGAAGGGACAGATTTTATTTTATTTTTTTTCCTCATTTCATCAGGAATGTAGTGCTTAATTAAATCATGTTTACTTGGCTGGAATTCAGAATGTTCATTAATATGGTGATAGGTGCTAGCTCCTTATCTATCTATTTATTTATGAATGAGTGAAGCTGAATTTCACTTTTTCTGTTTCTTCCAGGGCGTCCCCCTGGGCCAGAAATGGAGTACTGCACAGACAGAGAGTCCTATTCGCTTGCATCTGGGCTGGCCTTGGGCATGGTTTGCCTGGGGGTAAGCACCTCCCTTCATTTCATCTCCAAATAGCAGAAGAATCATTATAAATTGAGATGGGATAATAAGAGAGCCATTCCGTCCTTGACTCCCAACTCCCTTGGAGAAAAGCATTTTTTTTTCTCATGACTTCCATGTTCTCCTCTTCGTCCCTTAGCACGGCAGCAATTTGATTGGTATGTCGGACCTCAACGTCCCTGAGCAGCTTTACCAGTACATGGTTGGGGGGCACAGGCGGGTAGAGAGAAGCACAAGTCTCCCAGTTACCAAATCAAGGTATGCGCTTTGTGGCTTTTGCCAAAAATAGCAACAGTTAGAAGTCCAAGAAAAGTGTGTCTCAACGTAACAAGTGACTCTGAATGGGTTTACGCGTTGCTACAGGTGTTGCCTTCCATGCTGGCTGTTCTGAAAGTAGGTGTTTTGCTTTCACAGGAGGGAGACACCATCAACGTGGATGTTACGTGCCCGGGCGCCACGCTTGCGCTTGCTATGATCTACCTGAAGACTAATAACAGGTATCGACCTTGGATAGGCTTGAGTATTTTGCGGTGACTTGTGGCGGTAGCGGTTTAAATGACTGTAATATCAGCTTGGCTTTGTGTGTGGCTTACTTGATTTTGTGCGTCGCTGAAATACGACCTGGAAATCCTGTTCCTTTATTGTGCTCCTCAGATCCATAGCTGACTGGCTTCAAGCACCGGATACCATGTATTTGCTGGACTTCGTGAAACCCGAGTTCCTTTTATTGAGGGTAAGATTTTCTTTTTTTCATTTCTCCATCTATTTAGTGCTAAAAATGCATTTATTTATTTTTTTTCTTATTTTTAACTCAGCCCACATGCCTACCATCAGAATCCTTTTGATGGCTGGCAAACACCAGGTTTACCAGCTACACTCATACCTTCAAACAATTTCTGCTTGTAATAAGGCAGCTTGCTTGTTATGCAGCATGAGACACAGTTGAGAAACACATGAATGATACATTTTATGCGGAATGTTAAATTAAAAGTTTAGGTAAATCTGTATAGCTTTCCCCAGATTAATTTCACAGATAAAAAAATAAATTAGGCCTCAGCATCTGTTGTAGGTGAATTTTCTTCTCAGTTTACCAGCTAAAGATACAGACTTCGCAAAGATTTACTCTCTAGTTCTTTTTTCTGCAGGCAGAATTTGTATCTCTTATAATAGAAGCGATTTTGTCATTACTGATACGAAGAAGGTGCTGGCAGGTAGCTGGATTGTCTGGATTTGTGGGTGCAGTTAGTACGTTAAAAAATACCGTCGAGTTTGTGTTGTTTGTTTTTTTTTCCTTCCTTATGTTTTGGCTCTCGGTTTTTTTTAGACCTTGGCTCGGTGCCTGATTCTGTGGGATGACATCTTGCCCAATTCCAAGTGGGTTAATAGCAACGTGCCTCAAGTAGGTATTTACTGTTCATGTGCCTATTTCCAATTTGACATCTTCCCTGGATTGTTCTGCGTGTGAACATTTCTGTAGTCACGAGCCGCACAAGAAAACACGCGATAAATCATGTTTGCGTGACAGAGATGACCATTGTGTTGGATTCCTGGATCATTACGGGAGCACTGGGGACTCCCGTTGCCAGAGAGGAGGGGAGCAAAGAGGTGTTCAACCGTTCAAGGCATGAAATGGTGCCAGAGAGAAAAAAGGATTAAACTTTCCTCCCTGTTGCCCAAGCGAGAAGCCAGGTGCAAAATTGCTGCGAGGAGGTTTCAGTTGAGCGTTGCGAATAGCTTAGATGAGTGTCTGTCAGAAATATAGGATGCTCATGGGCTGCATCATCTCTTGAGGTCTCATCCTGTTCTGTTTTGTCTCGTATTTGAGTACACACAATGATGTCCTACCGATCTTGCCATTGTTCTAGAAATCTTGAAGGGACTAGGTCTGGCTTTTCCTTTTAAATAAGAAATACAATGAAGCACTAGCACAAAGCAGGGGGAAAAAAAATTTATATGCCTGTGAAACAGATCTCTTGTAGCACTGACAAATTCTCAATGCTTGGAGTTTCCGTTAGTCAATCAGTTTCCCCCTGGGTTAATTTTCCTCACTCTTAACACTTTTTGCAGATCATACGAGAGAACAGTATATCTCTTCATGCAACGGAGCTGCCTTCGTCTGAAGACCTGAATTTAGAAACACTAGCGTAAGTAATGTGTAAAATTCTTCTTCTAAAGAATGCAGCTGAACTCTGTAGACACATCAGCATTGCACACAAAAATATCTCCCTTGACATTTGGGGAATTCTAGTCTCCACTTTCTGTAAAGGACAAGTCTTTTTTTTTTTTTTTCCCTTTTTTTCATTTTTCCTTTTTTATAATTATAAAGGAGTTTGCGATGTGCATTCAGATGAGGAAAAGAGAAACATTTAGTCATTTCCTGTTTATGTTGCTTATTAGGCAAGCTCATGTCTACATCATTGCTGGAGCGTGTTTGTCGCTGGGATTTCGATTCGCTGGTTCAGAAAATCTGGCAGCATTTAAGTGCTTGGTAAGAGACTTTTATTTTTTTTTCCTTCCTTTTCCATAGAGCTCTAACTTCTCTTCTGTCTCTGTATTTAGTATGCATTTCTTTTCTTTCCAGTACAAATACGCAACAGATTTCCTGAAGTGTTTGTCAGCACCCACAGCTTCAATAGTAAGTTCTTCCTAGTTTTCTCTCAGTGAAGGGGAGGCTGTTTTGTGTAACATGCTTTGATTGCCCCTCACCAAAACCTTAATGGAAGCCAACCCATCCCTTTTACTTTTTTACATCACAGGCCATTTGTAGAATGGGGTGCATAGAATGTTTTTAAGGGCTTTGCTGGTCCTCTGCTCTCCCTCTTTCTGCAGAATGTGGTTTTCAAACTCGGGGGTAGCAAGCAGCATTTCCAACCAACCAAAAACATGTCTTTGACTGTGGAAGTGTAATCATGCCTTCCCCCTTCTACTCGAAGACAGGTCACTACAACCTTGAAACGTGCCTGAGCGTCTTGCTTCTGTCTCTGGCAATGGTGATGGCTGGCTCGGGAAATCTCAAAGTCCTTCAGCTTTGCCGTTTCATGCACAAGAAGACAGGCGGAGAGATGAACTATGGGTTCCACCTGGCTCACCACATGGCTTTGGGGCTCCTCTTTCTGGGAGGAGGAAGGTAACTTGCCATTTCCAAAGGGAGTTGAGGTTTGGGTTTTTTCCTTCTTCTTTGCAAAAGCTGGAGCAGTGTGCATTTTGCTTCTATTTATTTTAAAAATAAAACAGGAATGTGTAAAGACATCTTCTGTTGAAAATGAAAGTTCGCTTCCCCAGGACACCAAAATATTTGCTGGTGGGCAGTGTTTGTTAGCAGGAGAACTGATAAATTGTGATTTTCCACAGGTATTCATTGAGCACTTCAAATTCTTCAATTGCTGCTCTCCTTTGCGCTCTGTACCCTCACTTCCCTGTTCACAGCACGGACAACAGGTAAGGGTTTGCTAGGGAGCTAGGGTTTCCTTAAGCTAAATATTCTTACAAAAGAGGCTACCTAGAGGCAAGTGACATAGAATTTTTACTTAGATGCTCTGTAAATAATTTTCTTGAGTGTTTTAAAAAAAAAAAGTGGAAAACAGAAGAAATAAGTGAAGATACAAGATGGTGATAGTGATGTTTGATCGTTGAGGAAATGCAAGTAGGTTTCCCACTGTACTCCTGTGGTTTGACTGTTCCGCTTGGCTCAGCTGAGAAGACTTTTAGGCAAGATCCGTCTCTTCATGACTATTGATCCGTTTTAGTTCTGATTCCGCAAGTCCTGCTTTGTTAACTGACCCATTCATGTTAAAAAAAAAAAAGAAAAAAAGAAAAAAAGAAAAAAAGAAAACCTCCTATGTTACTACCAATTTCCCTTCAGTTTAATCAACAACTATATATCGTTCTGGAGCTGTGTGCAGGATTATTGGGATTATTCCTTATTCCCATGTGCAGGTACCACCTCCAGGCTTTGCGTCACTTGTACGTGCTAGCGGCGGAGCCGAGGCTCCTGACGCCTGTCGACGTGGATTCCAACACTCCCTGTTACGCCCTGATCGAGGTTACCTACAAGGTAACGTTTTTGGGGAGGCAAAGGGGAGCAAGGAGGTGTGGGAGACAACCAAAGGCTTGCCATTCTCCTTGTTGTGGCCACCAGCCTGGGGTTTGTTTTTTCAAGTTGTGGCAGACCCGAGCCAGATTCTACACAATTAATTGAAGGGTTGTGCTCAGCCTACTCACGCCTCTTGCGTGCTTTGATGTCGCCCTGAGAGCAGAATATACAGGACAAGGAAAAGGCACCACAAAGTCTTCAAACAGCAGAGCATGTGGTGTTAACCCAGGGTCAGAGTTCTCCTCTTTCTAAAGAAGGGCTTTGAAAGCTGCAGAGGGGGTTGGAACCATCTGTGGTTTTGAAAAGCCGCCTCCTAATTCTGCTGAAACGAGCAACTCAGTGTTTTCTCCTTGGTGCTTGCACTGTGTGGGGAAGACTCCTTCCTGTGGGACTGATTTTGTGTGGGCTTCTGTGAGGCAGGTGATGCTTGTGAAAGGGCTAAACAAAAGGATTCTTGGGCTTTCAAGGAGAATAAGTGTAGCCTGGATCAATTGGGGTTCTGGCAAAGAGTTGTGCATGTTTTTAACATAATTTACTTCTCAAACCTTCAGATTTCAGTCGAAGCGTGCCCGGCGTGTGCAACATTATGTGTCGATCCATCTGTGGGAAATGTAACATTAATTTAGGCTTTATGTTTCCTGACATTAAAGGCAATGCTAAGTCATGTATTTACTCAGAGCTCAGGAACAGAAACTTCTGCCGGCGGAGTTGTTACGAGAGGCGCGTTTTCTTTCTCCTCCCTTGAAAATGAGCTTTTTTAACTAACCTATGACCACCGGTGGCATTTTGAAGGGCACACAGTGGTACACAGAAGCCACCGAGGAACTGATGGCACCCACGCTTCTTCCAGAGCTTCACTTACTGAAGCAGGTAAAGGAAGTCTGCTTTTTAATGAGGAATTTAATCACCGAGCTGGTGGCACAAAGAGTGCAAGAACAGAGGCTTTTGTGACTTTTCCTTGATTCCCTCTTGAACCTTAACCCCACTCCGGACGACACTGTCCTGTAGTAACCGGTCCAAAGACAATTCTGTCACCATGGAGGGTGTGTTAAATTGTGCCAGAAAGCTTCTCCTGTAGGAGAGACACAGCATAGGTGCTCCTCCTCCTGAGATTTCTTGGGTGGGTAATGCTCTAAAAGGGGCACATGCTCTTCTAAGGGCCCAGAAAGAACTGTAGGCTTGTGTTAGAAACCTCTTAATTTTATGATTCTAGTTATATCTAGTAATAAAAATGCTTCCATTGACAGATCAGAGTGAAGGGACCACGGTACTGGGAGTTACTAATAGATTTAAGCAAGGGAACAAATCATCTAAAGTAAGTATTCTTCATAATTCCTAACTGAACGATGACCTTGTAGTAACGTTAAATATTATTTATTTTTCTAAAAAAACCTCCTGTACTTGTAACACCTGTGATTTGGAAAGAAATCTGATTTTGATCAGTTCACTGTTGTGCATTTGACAGCACTTTAGGGTGAAGAAAGAAACTGCGTAGTTGGTTTCGCCTATTGATGTGAATAATTCATGCAGAAAAACAGTGCAGGGGAAAACCTGATAGTAAAAACCGCAGATATTGGCAGTGGGATTGAGCGGCACCAGAAACCATCTTCAACTCATGGTTTTAGTTTAGTTTTGAGTTGTTATGATGTCATGTTTCCCAGACTGTTGATACAGTAGTAGCTAACAGTTACTGCTTTGTGAAATACTATTTTTCTCATGTTACGTGAAGTATACAAAGCACCGCTTGCCGCCTTTTAACTTGAGCAGTTGTGAAAAACAGAAATCTTACCGGAATGCAGTATCAGTGGGTAGAATCGGTCTCATCTTTGCATCTAACAGCCTGCAGGGTAAGTTGTTGCTGTGAGCAGTCAAGAAGCGGCCAGCTGCTGCATCTCTCATCAGTAAGACGCTTTCCTCAGTCACTTGAAATGCCACTATCAAAATGAATTAGGCGTGACCAGGCAGCATCTCTTGAAAAATAACTTCAGCACCTGAGTTGAGCCTTGGGTGCTCGTTTGACCAGAAAAGGAGCCTTCTTGTGCTGCTCCCAACTAAGGAACTTTGGGACTTACCTATCCTCTGGGTCCCCAGGTAGTTTGACTCTGTTGTTGTTGTTGTTTCAGGTCAATCCTCGCCAAGGGCGGTGTGTTATACGTGAAGCTGCGAGCTGGGCAGCTCTCCTACAAGGAGGACCCGATGGGCTGGCGCAGCCTCTTGGCGCAGACCGTTACTCACCGCAACTCAGAAGCTCGGGCGTTCAAGGTACCGCTCCCAAACTGGTTTTTCATCCTCCTGAACAGCTGAGGGAAGCACTGCAGGTCTTACTGGATTACTGATTCCTAGCATGTAGCTCTGCCACGTGGTCAAGAGTACTGACGTTACAATGTGTGTGGTAAAACCAAAAATTCATTTTCAAGAGCACAGTTTTAATCTTGGTTTTATTTTTTTTTAGCCAGAAGCGATTTCAGCTTTCACTTCTGATCCCGCTCTGTTTTCCTTTGCTGATTATTTCTGCAAACCAACTGTGAACATGGGCCAGGTACAATGCCTAAATGTGTGCTAGTGTTGTTTCTTGCATGAATAAAGGTGGGAGACACCTGCTTGAAACTGAGCAACAGAATTCAGCCCTTTGATTAGTGGGGACAGGGAATATTCTAAGGGGTTAGGGCTTTTTTTGCACTGGATTTCTTTGCATGGAATGACTTCAGGGAGAGAGTAAAATGCAGCCACGTTGTGCCCAGTTTTAATAATAAGCCCGAGAATAAAAACAAGCTGTGAGGTGGTGTTAACTATTACTAATTTATGCAATGTTGGTGCATAGGTTAACTTTAATGAGATCTGAAATAAATTATACCGAGCATGTGTGTGCTTTATTAAGCACATGTCTTTCATCAGAAACAGGAAATCTTGGATCTTTTCTCCTCCATTCTTTATGAATGTGTCACCCAAGAAAACCCGGAGATGCTGCCTACCTACATAGCGATGGATCAGGTGGAGTAAACCCTCTTTTCTTGTTTTTAAAGCCTAACAGTGTTGTTTGTTGCGCAGGATTTTCATAGAAGACAGAACAGGAGGAGGAATGAGATGTGAACGAGTTGGCAGGGAGAGAGCAGAGAATTTTAAAGCAAATCAGAAAATTAAGTTAACAAAAACTGGAATTACACCAGAAATATTAGTGGGGAGTTTTTCTCAGTAGGTTCTCAGAAGGGCAGCCCTTGGCAAGGGCATTCTGGGGATCGTTTACTTCATGCTGATGGCAGTGACATTTGCGTCCTCCTCCAGTTCATGTTCTCACTTTGCATTTCCCCTGTGCTAGGCCGTGAGGAGATTAGAAAGGAAAGAAATGTCCGAGACCTTCGAGCTGTGGCAGATAAAGCTGGTGTTAGAATTTTTCAGTTCCAGAAGCCACCAGGAAAGGTTGAGCAGGAACCCAAGCCAAGGACTCTTCATGAACTCGGAATTTCTGCCTATGATGAAGTGCACTATCGATAACTCTCTGGATCAGTGGCTTCAAGGTACAGAGGAGAGAATTTTAACCCTAGAGCTCCGATCGCGACTCAGTGTCCTTTTCTTGCCGGTCTGGGTTGCCTTTTGCCTCAGAAGCACCAAAAAATGGTAGCTGAAGGGACGGCACTTGCATGTTAGCACAAAACAACTTTATATAGAGATTTTGAAATCATAACTGAACAATTACGTGGGAGCAAACTCTGCCTCGATTTCACCAGCGTGTTGTGTGTGTGTGTGTGTGTGTGTGTGTTTGTGCTGCAGCTGGAGGGGATGTCTCGCTGCACTCCTACCTGAGCGGGCAGCCTGCTGAGGAGTCGCAGCTGAGCATGCTGGCTTGCTTCCTCATTTACCACTCCGTCCCCACGCCGGCTCAGCTGGCAGCCGGAGGCTTGAAAGGTAAGACTGGAAGGTTCGAAACTTGGTTAAAAAAATTCTCTTTTTTCCTGACCTGCAAGCAGCGGGATTCCCTGGCAATTCTGTGATTTTTCTGTCTGTTCAACAGTTCTTTCCTTGGGGCAAGCGTTATGCCAATATGTGCTTATTTAATTTCTTTATTCTCTTTAGGAAGCACAAACTTCTCTGAGCTGCTTTTGAAGTTCAAGCAGTTGAATATGCCTGTCCGGGCGTTGCTGAGGCTCGCTCCTCTGCTGCTTCCAAACCCACAGTCCATGGTGCTGTAGGTCCCCATTTTTCAAAAAACAGACAGGTAAAACATACTTGAATTTGTAACTTCTTGAACGACGTCGACTTCAAACCTGTTCCCGGCCGTGGTGACTACATAACTGGGAGTTATTTATAAATTGTAACAGCAGATTGAAAAAAAAAAAAAAAAAAAAGAGTAAAAGTGAACTAATAATAAATTTACTTTTGTAACTGAGGGTTGCTGTGGTGAATTCTGAAAAGCCCTTGGCTAGAAACCCTACGATTTCCTTTGTTTTTAGAACTTCTTCCCTTGCAACGTGTCTTAACTGGGGAGACTGTAGGAGATACAGGCAGCCCAAGGACGCTCAACTCGCTTTTCCTCTCGGGTCTCGGGCTGGGAGGGAGAGTGAAGCCGCCTGCCATGCGGCTCCTGTCGTGCCAAGTCTGCTTTTCAAGAACCGGCACGATCTTTTTCGATCTCATTCGTGGGATTTATTTTTTTTTTATTGTCTCATAAAGGTGTATCTCCTGCGTGACTGTGTGTGCTCGGCAAGTATAAGTTGCTCTGCTCTGACTCATCCACAATACGCTCGCTGCTGCACTGTTTATGTCTCTCTTATTTTTTTCTTTATTTTTTTTCTTTTTTGTTGTTTTCTAATTCTTTGTTCTGCAATTAGTCAGTGGCTGCTGAGAAAACACCTGCCTCCACTGTGTTACGTTATGTCTGGGCAAGAACTGAAACTGCTTACAGATGATTTAAATTAATTGGGCATTCGGTTGTGTTTCCTTCAATCGCTGCTGCGATGCCTTCTGCATTTCCCCTGAGGACTGAGCTTGGACTGTGACAGGTTCCAAATTTCGTCTGGACAGGCAGGCACCTAATTTTTCATAAAGCAGGTGGAGTTGCTCCAATGAAAGCAGACAGAGGTTGAATGATTGCTGCTAGAAAAGCTGCCAGAGCCAAGCTGTTGGACTTGGCTTACTCTGAATTTTCAGATCTGATCTTCTGTGGGACTCGTGCTGATCTTCATTCCCTTTTTTTTTCTGAACCTACGAGAGCCAAAGGATTTTTGGGAGGGGACAAATGAACGGAGGAAAAGCAATTATGAAGAAAACAGAGGCAGCAAAATTCTACGAACCTCCTAAACGTTGTTAAAAAGAACGTGCTGAATGTGTATTAGCCAAGGTTTCCAGGATCTTAAGTTGAGAGGAGCCCAAATCAAATCCCAGCGCTTTTTATTTAAACTGCTCAGAAGTTGATGCAATGGCCTCACACGCCCGTGTAGGAGAGTCAGTGTTTTGTTCCAGGAGGGGGTTAAATCTTTAACCAAAGCAATGAAAAGGAAGTTGCTTGTGTCCTGCAGGAAATTGGATTGTCCTGTGGGGAGTTCCTTCAAAGAGATATCCCAGTCCCAGGGACAGGAGTTTTTGAAAGGAGAGGGAGCACACAATAAATCGCGCAGGTTCAATTCTTGTTCCCTGGGTTTTTTTCGGGAGGAAGAGCAGCAAATGCAAACTCTGGATTTTGGGTGAAAAGCTGAGAAACCCGACCTGAAGGCAGGCTAACACCTCTCTCACTCTGCTGCTGGATCAGAGAGGTTTTGTCCCACATTTGGAGTTTTGGACATTTCTTGCCTGGTGGCTTGGCAAGCCAGGCAATGGCAATGTGTTTGATCACAAGTTGGAAAAAAAAACAAGCCACAAAGCCAGGGTTTAAGCCTTTTTTTTTTTTTTTTGGGTGGATCCCCCCCACAGGTCCAGCCTGATGCTGGGGGCAGAAACTCTTCTGTTACTTCAGCCTCGGAGGGTAGGAAGGCGAGCGAGCGAGCGTGTGGGTGTGCGAGCGTGAAGCTGAGAGCCCCGCGAGAGGCTTCCTGTTTCCTTTTTAAGGTTGAACAGAATTTGAAAGCAGCCGCCACGACCTGGACCAATGATGTGGGGCAGAAGGACGAGGGAGTTTCGGCCCGGGGGTGCCTGGCACCCGTTACGAATTGCCACCTTTGATCTCCTGGCCCCCCATGTGGAAACCCCCCACCAGCTCCGGGCTCCAGCTCCACCTGCCAGGGTAAGGTGTGATTTATTGCTTTGCAAAGTGGTTTAAAACTTTAGCTGCTGGCTGTGAATTGCAAGAAAAGAAATCATATATATATATATATTCAATGGGTTTTTGCAATGCTTCATGCTCCTTGTGGTGCTGGGGCCAGGCTCTGACATGGTGAATATTTTAAATTTTGCATGGTGAAAACTGTTTGGCGAGCCCTGGCTGCCACGGGATGGTGGGAGGGTTTTGGGGGGTGTCCTGGGAAGATGCAGGGGGGGCAAAGCAGGTCCCTCCTGCTCCTCCTCTCCTGCTGTGATGCCCCATGCCCAGCACTCGAAAACCTCCCCCTCTGGCAACCTCCAGGCTGAGGATCACAGCAAGGAGCAGGACTGCTCAGCCCTTTTTGGGAGAGGGTTTTGCTTGGGGAGGTTCTCTCCCTCCCGCGTCGCGGCAGCTCCTCTGGCGTTATGTCTCTCTACCCCAGAGTGCTTAGTCACCTTTCTGGGGTTTTATATGTATTTTTTTAATTTTTTTTTTTTTAACGCTGCTCTCTCCCTCAGGGTTTGGGTGAGGAGAGGCAGTGGCAAGGTGTATGCCTACCCCTCCTCCGTGGTTTTCTTTCTTTGTTATTTTTTTTTTGCTTCTAATCTTGGAGATCCCTGCTTGAGGGGGAGAGAGTGGCTTCTCCAACTCTTCTCGAAGACCATGCCTCCAGGCCAGTGGCAAAGCCCTGGGCCAACGACGCATGAACCAACAACGTGATCCTTGGGATGGAGAGGCTAAACTCCAGTGCCTGTTCAAAAACAGAGTTCCCTTTTTTCATCTGGGGCGCGCAGCTTTTCGGCAACAGTGACCTCTGTCGTCACCTACTTGCAAAAAAAAGTAAAAAAGTAAAAAAAAGGGAAATATACCCCGCCAGGGTGTCTGCAATCCCACGGTGTTTCAATAAAGAGCAGCTCTGCTCAGAATTGAAAAATTTACCAAAAGGTCTCCTGAGGACGGCCCAAAAAAGCCGAAAACCCAGCAGGGATTTAATCGAAGAGCCATGACTCATGTAAATAGAGATGTTTGACAACCAGTGAGTAATTCTGGGAGCATATTTTGTGAACGTTTCGTCTCGATTCATGTTTCAGTGTTTTTTCACCATTTAAAATGACACTGGTAATAAATTGCCTGCGTTCTTTAGTTTTTAAGGAAGAGTTGCGGCCGCAAAGCGGATGCTGCTGGCTCGGGGGGGGGCAGTCTGACTAG
>NW_009713791.1:4533-8053 GCF_000703405.1 Apaloderma vittatum | reverse complement strand
CGTGCCCTGTCCCTGCCACTCTGCTCGGCAAAACCACGATTCTGGAGGGGTTTTGCCTCCTGGAAAATGTTGCCGGGACCCGTAGGGCAGCCTGATGTGCGCCGTGCCAGCCAACCCCAGCAGTTTGGGCCGGCTGCAGGTGTTGGCGAGTTTTGGAAGGCTGGGGAGAGGGGGTTGGCCCACGGCGGCGGCGGCCGGGGGAGTGACTCAGAGGCGCTTTGGGGCTCTGTGGTTTTGCTTTCATGGTTTTGCTGTGACTTAGCGACTTGTTTTTTCGCTCCGTGGGAAGGCAGGTGCCAGCGTGCCTGGCAAAATCGATCTCAGCTATCCCGTTGGATCCCGGCCATCCCGTGTGATCCTATCTGGCTCCTGTGCTGGTTTGGGGTTGTTGCTTTTTCTTGTACCTGTTTCCATATCTGAACCCCAGGGGTGATGCAGGAGGTGGCATAGGATCCACAGCTCCCCTGGATGCAACACCCACCAGGAAAATCCCCCTCCAAAGGATTTCTCTGCTCCAAAACCCCCAAAAAAGATAAACCCAAACCTCTTGCTGCTGTTTCCTCAAAGGCACCTTCAACTCTCACTCCCTCTGCTCCCTGGCACCACAGTTTGGCAGAAAAAATGAAGCTGAGGTTTGTTTCCCTTTGTGTTGTGGGGTTTTTTTGCGTTCGTTTCTTTTGTCAAATTTTCTTCTGTAGCTACTTTTTCTTTTCATTGTGCCCCGACCCTCAGCCAAAGCTCTGTGGATCCGATGGTTTGCCTGTGTAGCTTTTGCCGCCCCTTCCCCACGCAGCCCTGAGCCCAGGTGCAACGCTTTCCATCCCTTTGGGTCTTCTGATTTTCTTTTTAGAGGGAAACTTGGATTTCTGACAATGATAAAATTTTACCAGGAAAAAAAAAAATCCCACAACCCTTTTCTGCAGAAAACTGGTTTTCCATAAAGCTTGCAGCCCCGTGCTAGAGAGTTTCAAGGCTTTCTGGGGAGCTGGGTTTTGAAGCTGAGCCAGCAAAGTGGCTTCTTCTAGGGAGATGTTAATGACTGCCAGCATATTTTCCATTTTCCTTGCAATACCGAGGGGGGAAGTAGGTGGGAGGGGAGCAGGACGAGTGTTTTCGGACCATATCTGCATCTGCCAGCCTTCCCCCTCCTCTTCCCTTGGGGGGTGATTTCTTCCAGGTCCCTCCAGGTAGGATATTGCTCACCGGATCACACTTTGCTGTAGAGCTTCAGAAAGAGGACCAAACATTTGATTTTTCTGGAGGCAATATCCCCACATTTAGGGGCTGATGCTAGTGCCAAGTCTGCCTCTGTGGAGCTCCAGTGTCTCCAGCCCTCCCTCTCCAGCTCCTGGGTTCATCTCAGGGCTTGCAATCCCCCCAAATTGGGAGTCCCAGCCAAACTGGCCAGGAAATATGTCGTTGCTTCCAGAAATATATAATTGAACCCTCGGGTTCCCTTGACGTACTACAATAAGCACCGTGCTCAGCCTCTTTTATGCTGCCACTGCAGGGAAGTGGCCACTGGTGTCTTGGGGGGGCTTTTGCTTCTCAAGTGAAAGCTACAGCTGAGGATGTGAAGGGGACGGTATTTTGATGTTTGTTCCCTGGCCCGCAGGCCCTTGTCTTTGTCAGATAAAGACAGAACGTCGGCCGTCCCCACGGTGTCTCCTTTGGGCACGGCCAGCGGTGACTGAGTGTCTCACCACCGAAGCCACCACAGTGAAGCTGAGGTTAGGAGCTGGAAGGGTTAAAAGCCACCACAGGATGCTCTGGCTGGTGGCACCAAGGGACTGACCTCAGCCATGCTCCCTGGGATGCTGCAGGGTGCCCGATGTCACTAAACCCAGCTCCGGCATCGTAATCTTCTTTTTTCTTTTTAATAGCGTGAATTTGCAAAAGGCTGGTTAGTGCAGCCCCCATGTTACTCCCCCTCCCTGGGGCTGCTCCCCATGGCCTGACTCATCTCTGAACTCCAGCTGAATCACGGAGCTAAAACCTGCCCGTAACCCATTTTCGAGTTCATTTTCTTGAAACACACAAGAACCTTACTCCCGGCCACACTGAAATCACACAAACCAGAAACTAAGCATGGAAAGAACAAGGTGTGGGGGGGGGACACAAGCAAGGTGACAGTCACCCCCCTGCAGGAGGAGAGAGGAAGAAGGTTGGAGAACAGGCGAACATCCTGGCTGAGCTGTTCCCTGGGGACCAGGGATGGTTTCCATCACCCACGGGGCAGCCAACAACTTTTCCCACGAGGTCTGTGGGAAGGTCTCAGCTTATTTTTAGCCTGGCTGATGGTGCTGAGGGCAAAACCCAGAGAGTTTTCCCAGCTGGAAGAGCATCCAGGTCCTTGAGAATTTGAGGACACATCGACCAGAGGGTCTGATGAGCCTCCAACCTCCTGGGACAGTACATTTTGGTATCTGTATCTCATCTCCCTCCCTGTTCTAACGCCTTGTGGGGTTGGCTGTGAGCCCTGGGAAGCAAGACCTTTGCCAGCAATGGGAAAAAAAAAAAAGAAAAAGAAAAAATACAGCCTAAAAAAAGCTGCCTGAACCATTCCTGATGGGTGTAGCCATCCGTTTCAGGGAAAGTGAGAGCACCCACTGGCCGTGGGAAAATCTCCCCGGCATCTCAGTGGGGGGTGATGGAGACTTATAAACCCGAGACAAGGAGAGGCCGGTTAGGATGTCGGATGGATTCGATCTTGGTCTGAGGGGTGAGAGGGGAGCTCCCTCTGCGCTTGAAGGGGCTACAACTTGCCCTGGCTGATGGAATTTTATCTGCCCAGAGAACTCGCGTTATCACTGATGAAGATCTCATTCCTCCATAGGTGATTCCCTGAAACTGGGGAAGCAGAAGATGTTTTCTAAGCAGCAGAAACAAGGAAAAAACCCCAACAAGCCACAGGTTTTTTTTCTCACCCTGGGGCACTGGAGGAGACAGCAGCGGGTGAGTCAGCAGGAGCACGGCTGGGAATAGGGATTGAGCTCAAGGCTGCATTCTTTTTCTTAATTATTTTGCTCGTCGCCCCATTATTTTGGGAAACAAGTGACATTTGGGCCCATGCAGCCGGCACTTTTGGTGGTTTTTTTTTTTCCCTTAACCCCTTCCCAGGAAAACATACCCCGGCTCTGACGTTCACTCTCCCTGTCGCAGGCGTCGGCTCCGGAGGATGCGGGGAAGGAGCCGCGGTTCGGGTGAGTGTCTCCGTGGCTTCGGGGTGCTGAGACCCTCTGAGAGCATCGGCGACTGGGCCGGGCTGCTGGAAAGTAGTGGGGTTTTTTTGAAGAAGTTCCAGTAAACGAAAGCGGGGCTGCCCTGTCACAGGGAGCCACGTAACGAGGCGTTGTTTTCTGCTGGGATTTTTTTTTTTTTCTTTTTTGATAACTCGGTGCCTGTTTGATGAAGAAGAAGAAACGAAAAACCCCGCGGAGGGGTGGGAGGAGCCGCACCTCGCGTGGGCTCCCCGGCCGAAAATGAAATGAGTCAGCAGCGAGCGCGCCGGCTGCGGGGG
>NW_009713791.1:1279-4502 GCF_000703405.1 Apaloderma vittatum | reverse complement strand
CGGCGGGAGAGGGGAGAGCAGCGGCTCGGGGGGGCTCTTCCCCTCCTGCTGGAGGCTGCTGGTGGTACCGGGTGTGGTTCTGCTGGTGCTGGTTCTGCTGGTGCTGCGGGCACTGGGAGTATTGGTGGTGCTTGTGTGTGGGGCCATGAGATGCAACATCTCACCAGCGCATCAGCTTTTGCCTCTGTCCTGCTCCCCTCCTCCTCCTCTTCTGGCAGAGGTGCTGCCAAGCTCAGGACATCCAGACCCAAGTGTGAGCGCCCATCCCCGTGGCCTTTTGGCAGCGCTGGGTTTCTCTCGCCGAGAAGTGCCCAGGTAGCCCTATGCCAACACAGCAGAGGAAGAAAAAAAAGATATATTTTTTTTTTTGATCATGTTAATCACGGCATCCTCCAACCGACCACAAAACCCACTTTTAAGCCCAAGCGGGCGCTCGCCTCGTGCTGAAAAAAGGGGTTAATGGTGCCTGTGGGGCTAAAGCGACTTGTCTGGCTTTTGGGGTCCCCTGTCCCTCGGCTCTGGGGTCACCGTGAGGGGGACGGAGTCCTAAAAATAATATTTCTGAATTAAAGCAAGGCTGAATATTTTTTTCTAATCCTGTGGTGGAGATGTGCAGGGGAGCTACGGGAACCAGGGCTGTGCCTGAGGCTGGGCAGGAAAGAATGTGGTCGTGGCTGAGATGGAGAAACAGGACCTGTTCCTTCGTGAGAATTTACAGGGAAACGGGTTTGAAGAACTGAGATCAGCCAAAAGGATTAAACTCGGTCTTGAGATGAAGACATGGGCAGCCTGGCTGTGCGGGGATGGAGTGGGGGGGATAGAAAAAGAACTCATTCAGTCACGCCTCGAAACTAAACCCAAACTATTTAAAAGAAAATATTTACCATTCAGGACCAAATCCCAGCGTGACGGCGCCTGTTCCCATGCCGGCCGCGCTCCTCGGCTGCGGAGAGAGAGTTAAAATTGGGCAGGTGTGGTCCCTGCACCAAAAAGGGACGGGATGGACCATGAGCAGCAGAAGTGGCTTTTCCCGCAAGAGAATTCTTGCCGAGTTTCCCAAGGGTGTGACACCTGCTGTAGGCAGTGCGTGGGGCTGGGCAGCCCCTGCGTCTGCTCATCCACGTCTGGGTTATTTCCTTTGCCTGCTGGTTGATATTTGAATTATTCTCTTCGTTTTCTCATTGATACCCAGGTTATCCACTTCATTTTCTGCTTAATAACTGGATTATCCCCTTTGGTTTCTGATTGATACTTGGGTTATTCCCTTTGTTTTCTGATCGATATCTGGATTATCCCTTTCATTTCCTGATGAATATCTGAGTCATTTCTTTAGCTTCTTGATCAGTAGCTGGATTATCCTCTTCATTTTCTGATCGATGTCTGGCTTTTTCCTTTCATTTCCTGATCAATATCTGCATTATCCCATTAATTTTCTGATAAATATCCAGATTATCCCCTTTTTTTCCTGATGAATATCTGGGTTATTCCTCTCATCTCCTGATCGATATCTGGATTATCCCCTTCATTTTCTAATTGATGTCTGAATTATTCCTTTCATTTTCTTCTGTTTTTTTTTCTTTTTTTCTTCATTTTCTCTGCCATTACACACAGCTGCTCCAACCTTTTTCTCCTGACAGGAGTCCTGAAATAAGGGGTTTTGTTGCAGGTGAGAAAGTTGTGCTTCGTTAGTCCTGCCTTACCTTTGCAACCTCTGCTCCAGGTGCCATTGTTAATTAAAATAATTAGGCGATTTCCATGTGTGAGGGTAGGATATGTTCTTATAACTAGTGGTATAAATTAAGCCAGTTGGGGTTTTTAATTCAAAAAAAAAAATCAGGTTGAAGACGGGGGAAAAAAACCTGTTGTTTTCACAAAGGGAAAAAAAAATCAGGAGCAAATCCCGCTCTGGGATTCTTTGGTGGGATTTAGGGGCTGTATTTTGGAAAAAAAATAACATGTTTCAGCCTTTTTCTGCGCGGGGCAGTTCCCGCCGAGGGCTGCAGGGGGGGGTGGTAAGAAGGAAATGGCTCTGCGCTGCTCCGCAACCCCCGAAAGCCTCAATAACCTCAATATCTGCAACATCTTCAGCGTTTTTCAACGTTTAAAATATTTTCATATTTTCATCCTTTTCATCACTTCCAGTATTTTCACCATTTTCAGCATTTCCATCATTTCAACGTTTAAAACGGGGGTTATATTTCTGAATAAAAATAAGTTAGTATTACCCCGCAATAATAACAAATCCCGGTGGGAAAAGGCTGTTCCCCAGCTGGGGTTTGGAGCTAGGGGCTGACTCCGAGTGGGAGGGTTTTGCCCAATTCTACTCTTTATTTGAATAGAATTGGCCAAAATGAGCATTTCAGGCCCATTTCTCTGGGGACTCAGAGTCTCAACCACCCACCAGAGCCGAGTCGCAGGTGGGGTGCCGGAAGGATGCTGAGCATGCAGGAGGGATGTTGAGGATGCAGAAGGCATGTTAGAGTTGCAGGAGGGATTCCAGATGTGCAGGAGGAATGTTGAGGATGCAGGAGAGGTGGTACAGGAGGGATGCTGGGAGTGCAGGAGTGATGCTGGAGGTGTAGGAGGGATGTTGGGGGTGCAGGAGGGATTCCAGATGTGCGGGAGGGATGGTACAGGAGGGATGCTGGAGGTGCAGGAGGGATGCTGGGATGCAGGAGAGATGTTGGGGATGCTGGAGGGATGTTGGGGTGCAGGAGCGACACTGCCGAGCACAAAGCTGCGGCTGTGCGTCTCAAGGATTCTGGCATGCCAAGGCCTCAGTTGGGAGGGCTCGTTGGGAGGCTTCTAAAGCTGGGTTTGATTTTTTTGAGCTCAGACGGCTTGCCCGCATCATGGGGACTCAGAGATATGCCAGCACCGGCTCGTGCCAGCAGGCAGCGGAGAAACACACCCATCCCGCCAGTTTGTGCTCTAAAAAAAGGTGTTTTTTGGCTGCCTGGTGCTCGAGACATCGAGCAATCCCCGAATGACTCAGAAAAGAGGGAACTGGCTCACTGAAAGAAACCGCCTTGCAAGTAGATATGATATCACAAACCCATTCAGCAGCGCCAACCAATAGAGCATTGCGAGTGAATGCCAACTGGCAAATAAATACAATTTTGCAAACAAATCCGAGTTTGCAAACAAATCCGAGTAAGCAAACAAACGTGAGTGAACTTGGAGTGTACCACCACAGTGTGGAGCGAATGAGCAAAGCCTCATG
>NW_009713791.1:357-1248 GCF_000703405.1 Apaloderma vittatum | reverse complement strand
GGTAGCCAAAAATGCAGGCTCGGGTTGTTCTTTTTAGGGGTTGTGTTGGATTTGGGAGTGGGGTTTTTTTTAAGCTCTGCCTAGGCTGGACTGTAAGGGAATGGATGCGCCTCCCTTATTTTCTGCATGCCCTGGGGTGAATTCTTTGCTCCTCCTGATGGCCCCCTACTTGTCCTGTCCAATGCAATGAAGAGATAGTTTTTTAAAAAAAATAAAAATTAAAGCTTTTTAAAATTTAAGCGGGGCCTCAGGAGAAGCTTTTGCTCCCATGTGGGGCTCGACGCGGGTAACACATGCAGCTGCCAGGCTTAAATGTCAGGTCCCGCCAGCGCCTTCTCTTCCCCCTCCCCGAAGGTTTTGTGTTGGGGTTTTATTTTTTGTTGTTTTTCTTTTTTCTTTTTTTTCCTTTTCTTTTCTTATTTTTTTTAAATAGATATTTTTTTATGTAAATACATTCTCGTCAAACCACAAAGCTGTTTCTCAGTTTTGTTTTCAGCGAGCTTTGATGAAAAGATTTGGCATCTCTTGACCCGAGGCGGACGACACGCTGGGGATGCCGGCAGCGCTTCGAGGCTCGTTTATCAAGTTTTATAATTTTTTTTTTTTGATAAATTCTGAATTGCCCCCCTGCCAAAAAAATCCCCACATCGTTTTTCCAGGTGGGTTTTATTTTCCAGCCAGCTCTTAACCATTTTACCGGCTTCCAGTAAAACTCATCTCTCACCGACGTAGGCACCCTCCACTCTGAGTATCATTTAGAAAAATTATGATGGAGCAAAACCACCTTGGCCACAAATTCATTTTTTGCCTCCCATTTGCTGAAAAATTGGCTGAAATTGTTGAATATTCTATTGGCTTTGGGTTTTTTTTCCCACGTGGTAAACGGGGCAG
>NW_009713791.1:0-286 GCF_000703405.1 Apaloderma vittatum | reverse complement strand
AAAATAAAAAAAAAAAAAAAAAAAATATTTCTTTTTTTGCTCTCACTCTTACAATCCCCTTCACCGCATGGCAGATACGACCGATGGTGCATTTCATTGCGCCCGCAGAGAAACAGATGAGTCAAAAGCCCTGAATTTATCGAACCCTACCTATTTTAGCTGCTTTTCGACTCTGGTTTTAAAACAGTGACGTGGAAGGAGGTGGTGGTGGTGGAGGGGGGATGAAGCGTTTGACTCAAACACATGAAAATAATGAAGTGTAAACTCACCTTCAGCTCGCCATCCA
>NW_009713790.1:0-97215 GCF_000703405.1 Apaloderma vittatum | reverse complement strand
ATAGAACTGGGTTTTAGCTAAACCCAGGACACACCCCATGTCAAAGATCTGCTCTGGTATTGCTGCCTGTGTTTGAAAAATGAAATACATAGTCGAACGTTATTGGTGTGGTGTTCTTACTAAGGCCTTTGTTGTCAATTATTGTTCCCTTTATCTCTCATGTAAATTGAAGAATAAGGAGGCTGAAATCAGTAGCTTCAGAGAAAACAGAGAAGTAACCAGTCTTCTGTATATTTGGTGGAGAGAAATGGTAAGACCAAAATAATGCTGTCATTTCTCATCCCTCTGTACTAAACAGTTACATTAATATTATATTTTACTCTGCCAGAAATTACTGAGATTGCTCAACCGAACAAAAAGAACAAGAACTTAATTCCATTCTGTATGTTTCTCATTGACGCAAGGACTGACAAAGTAGCAATCCTCATCTTTCATTGATAGATAGCTGTACTTCTTGTATAGCTTGAGTTCATATTTGAACTGAAATCTCCTACATTTTTCCAGCACCGTATTGCAGTGGTGTGGGAAAGGCACAGGCAGTACAAGTGTGCCAGAGACAATTGGCCAGACGGCCCAGGTCCAAGCAGGAAAGAAGGTGGGAATGAGCACTGGCACTTGTCTAAGTTGCCTTGACTGTTAAACACATCAAACAGCTTTTAGTTTTTACTTACGTTTTGTTCTAGTTTGTTTGTTTGCTGGTTTTTAGTTTCCTCAAAAGGACACTCACATAAACGAAGGGGCTTCTTGTTCTTATTTTTGGCAGGTTTCCAACCTGTACCTGTATGACAGTGTGCTCATGCTGGCCAATGCTTTCCACAGAAAACTGGAGGACAGGAAGTGGCACAGCATGGCAAGTCTGAACTGCATGAGGAAGTCCACCAAACCTTGGAATGGAGGACGATCCATGCTGGAGACTATTAAGAAGGTGAGAATAGACAAAATGCAATAGTGTGAGCAATTGAGAGAGCTGTTTAGTTTCTACGTGAGATTAGCTTTCGAAGATGTTTTTGACCTCCATTCAACTTTTCCTTGATTTGTTACAAGCAAGTGATTTACAGCTACCAGGAATGATTTACAGCTATTAAACAGGCAAATGATTTATTACAAACGAATGACGCACGCTGCAGTATTGCTCCAGTGGCGTGTGTTCTACTTCTGTTGTTCTGTGGAGGCAACGTGATTAGAAGTGATACAAATTGATGTGTGCATGCATCATCATAATTTTCCCAGGAGAATTTAATGAGCTTGAGGGCTCAACCAACGATAAGGTATAAGACTTATGTTCCATTTACTACAGCTCAACTAGCTTCCTAAGTTAGTTGAGCATTGGTAAGTATCTGTTTGTGTACTGTAGCCCAGAGCAAAAGGGATCTAATTTAGCTTAGATGTCACTAACAGTTACACAGTCTTGCAGCATGTTGAGTTACTCAAATATGGATGGCATTGTGGCTTTGCAGATGCATGGTAACTTCTCGCAGGAGAGTTACTTGATCACAAATACTAATGGAAAAAATATAATTTTTTTACTACACTAACTTTAGCAATGTTCTGGAAAAAATAAATAAGTCTGTTTCCCCATGTATATTGATGAAATTGTTTTCCTCTAGTAAAATGATGAAATTTAGTTAAGTGTTATGTTATGCTCTGACCAATTCTAATGACACCATCCTTTCTTGCTAAATTAAATCGAACTTCAGTGTCATTTCAAACCTCTTTGCTCCAAACTCAAAATCAAACTCCATGATAGTTTCACAGAGAAGTTTTATTAATACTTAAAATTTTCTCTACTCTTGAGAGCACAGCAGCCATACTCTTTCTGTCTGAGTTGGAGTTCATGCCTTTTTATTCAACCCCAGAACTGAACCTGCTGCCCTTAGTTATGCAGCAAGGGCTGTTGTCTCATGGTCCACCAAAGTCCTTCTCCTTTCCTTTGCAATCTGTTTCTTGATGAAGACCTGATGGCTTTTTTTGACAATAACACAGTGAGTGTGTTAGTGCTAAAGTAATTTTTTTTTATAAAAAGTCTTTGGTCTGGCACTGTGTTTGACCAATTGAGGAACATGTAATTCCCACATTTATGTTCACTGTAAATATGTTCAAAGTAGATTTGGCATACCTTTAATGAAGAGGAGTGTTTATAAAAGCAAATTTGTTTATTTTAAAATTTCTGAAACTTATTTCCTCAGGGCCATATAACTGGACTTACTGGTGTTATGGAGTTCAGAGAAGATGGTGCCAACCCCTACGTTCAATTTGAAATCCTGGGCACTAGCTACAGTGAAACATTTGGCAAAGATGTGCGGAGGGTAAAGATAAGCTACTTCTTTCTTTTGTTTTCCTCTAAGTAATATACATTTAACTTAGCAGGAGAAAATGTTCTTCTTTAAGAATGAATATCTTACATGCTTAAAACTTGATATCTAATTTTATATTCGTAAGCAGGAGTTTTGCAAGGTGTTTACACATGAGCAGTAATGATGCAGTACCAAAACAATACTGTGAAGATATTATGGAAGAATGCAAAAATTTACTCATGTATTTTATTGATAATTTAGGTGCAATTTCTGAGAATATAAATTACCTAGATGCACAAAGATGTTTCAGTGTATGGCTCCTGCAAGAATTTGAGATAAATATAAAACTTGCGAGAAGATAATTTCCAAAATGGATGATGTTATATCATGTAATGATCTATTAATGGTAGCTGGTGGAACCAGGACTGATGAGCATTGGAAGGCAGTTAGAGGGATTCCATGGGGTTCCTAATATAAATTTTCTTGGGCTGAGAAGGCTACCTTGACCATGTTCATGCAGAGAGGATGCTCTGAAAATACCTGAAATTCACAACTGAAGAGTGAATTTCCAGCTTGAACGTAAGCTATAAAATGTCCTTAAATGGATCAACTCATTGACATACAGATGTTGCCAGTGTACGGTCAGTGGTTCCTAGATTAAGCAGAGCTGAGCTAAGAAGATTCCAAGAAGAATTAAAATTTCTGACCATTTTCTCTTTTCATTTGGCTATTGGTTTCTGTGTTTTGTTTTGATTCACTTGAATTACGTAAGTCTAAATGAAAAAACAAGTAAACAACTCGTGCTTAAGTTATCATCTTAAACAGCTAAACTTGAGATTCTTTCAGAGTCTAATTTGATTCAAAGATTCTGGACATGGACCCAAAGGCTTGTGATATCTATTAGAAATTCAGCAGAAGGAGGAGAAGTATTTGAAATGCGTAAAGCTCCAGGAGACGTAATTGAAAAACTTCCGGTGCCAAAAAATGTCTCTGAAGTCTTCAGATTGGCTTGGGACCTTCTTGTACTATAAAGACCAGAAAAGGCTATTTCTTAGTCCACTTCAATTTCTAGAAGATTTCTGTTGCAAATGAGGAAGTCGAATAAGTTCCAAACACTCTCTACAACTACCTGAAAGGCTGCTGTAGTGAGACAGGTGTTGGCCTCTTCTAGTTTTAGTCTTCTAGTAAGTAGCGATAGGACAAGAGGGTTTAGATATAAGGAAAAACTTCACTGAAAGGGTGGTGAATCACTGGAATGGGTTGCCAAGGGAGATGATGGAGTCACCATCCCTGGACGTGTTTAAAAAATGGTTGGATGTGGCACTGCAGGAGTTGGTTTAGTGTTATGGTGGTGTAGGGCTGTAGGTTGGACTTGATGATCTTAAGGTCCTTTCGAACCTTGATGTTTCTATGATTCTATGATTCTGCTACCTAAATGATAAAAACTTACCTTAATTTTGGAAACACTGTTGCCTTTTTAATAAAATGAAGTTGGCTTAGGTCTAGGATGCAGTTCCAGCTCATGAACAGATTATGCACCACACTTTATGCACAAGTATGTGCCATGTGGAGCAGACATGTTCCACACAGTGCTGTGGAACATCCTACTATGTTTCCAGCTGCCATGACAGAAAAGCACGAGTGTCCTGTTACAGGTGCGTTATCCCTAGCAGATAGGTACCATGGAGTGTTTGAGTTTAGTTCCAATTTGTTACAGAATTCCAAAATGGTTTTGAGTAGGTCCAATAATTGCTTTATGCTTTGATTTATGTTTCAGTAAAATTAGCATGATTGCCACTCAGAACAGGTTTGACGCCTTAAAGGAAAATTATGTGAAAATATGTGAATATGCATTATTACTCTTTTTTCTAGTGTACATCTCAAATCTAGTAAACACATATAAAAAAGCTTTCCCTTCAGCATGTGTAGCAAACTGACCAAATTGAGATATAATCCAGATGTGTGAAGCACAGACAGCTAAAATATCACTCAAAAGGGACCACAGGGCAAAGAAATAGGTGAAATGACTAAATGGGAAAATGTCTAAAATGGCTAAACTGAAAAACCGCTGATCACTTTTGATCCCTAATGTACTATTTGGGGATTGAGTGGTTAATGTAGGAAGGCTTAACTCTTTAGATATTAAATGCAGAACATTATGCAGCTCCCAAAATGAAAAAGAGTATAATTCTAAATGGGCAAAAAGCTACTGGCTGTGGAATAATACTCCGAGCCGAAATGAAGTTCTGAAAACGATCCTTTTAGCCTAATATATAGAGTGAATGTAAAATCAGCAATATGCTATGGAAGTCTACAGAAGAACTTGGAAGAGGTGATATTTCTTAAAGTAATGTTACTGTGGAACTACTGGTATTCAATTATTTAGGCAGCCTGACTTTTTATTATTGCAGCAAAAATATGTTGCCTCTCAGAAGTACTTTTAAAAGCTCAGAAAGTCATGCTTGTCTTGTTTATATTACTTGAGTGAGAGATCAATTCTGATTTATTGTCAATTGTTTCCATATCAGCCTTTCCTCAGATTTAGCTGTAGAGGAACACATTTTTGGTGAAAAACAAAGGGTTCTTTCTGCATGGCTTTATTTTCCTCTATATGAAGAGCACCTGTACCTATTCATCCTGCCTGGACCCTATGAAAAAAACCTTTCCACTTAGGACCTGTGACAGGGTAGGGCAAAAAACTATGACATCAAGAGTTGAGCCATAGAGGGAATCCAGTCAAAAGCTAGTGGGTGTATGTAGCTGCTCACTTACTGTACCTTCACCTTTCTCCCACAGGCCTAGCACCATATTTTTTTGTGGTAAAGGCTGACAGTGGCTTTTGTGTATTTTGTGTGTGTGCGTTTTCTTTTTCCTTTGTTTAAGTGTGCTTTAGTGAAAGGAAAATTTCAGAAAATGCTCTAATTTTTGTGGTTTAAACATAAAAGAACAGGGTATGTCCTTTAAAGTATACCACCTTGCTTTACAAAAGGCTCAGGTGATTACTTTCGGTTTGCTGAGTGCAAGTGGAAGTTGAGAAGGCATAGTGTATTCATGCTCACAAAAAAAGATCAATGTGATTACTTATCAGGGCCTTTGAAAGTTGAAGGATAAGACTGTCGGAGCAACTAAAAAGACTTAAATGTGTAATGCTTGACAATTACCAATATGATTTATGTTCCTAATGTTTGTAAACACTTTTAAAAACAGCAACCTGAATATCTGTATATTAAAAAAAAAAAAAGAAAGAAAAAGAAACAGAACTGGATATAAAGAGATAAAAAGAAAAAAGGTAAGAAACGTTAATAGCTGGTGCCAAACTGATGTTTTAAGTTTAATGAAATTTGAGTGAAAGAAAGCATGAAAGAAACACAGACGAAGTATAACTTGGAAAACGAGGAAAACGTGGTATAGAGTGTTCAGGTGAAGCATATGAAGCAGAAGGGATGAGACTGATAGCCTATTATGTTCATAACACTTTGAGACTTTCAGGATTTGCATTTTTAGCAGATGAAAACCCCTTTCTTCTCATTTCACCTCTTATGTCGACCTCTCATACTAAGGATATGTGCACCAAATTCAGCACCAGCCTTAATTACTGTGATTGCTGGGTCACTTACCATGCGATGGTCTTCCTTTGAGTTCAGAGTTACCAATATGCTTCTTTTTTTTTCTTTTTTTTTTAATTCTTATTTATTGGTCTGTTATGATTTTATTTCTTTTCCTGTATGGATGCGGAAAGTCTCTCTCATATGTTTATGTTTTATGTCTTCCATAAGCTTCCTGAGCCTTTGGTTTATTCCCTGCACTGGCAGTGGCTTAGGTGGTCTTTTCACCATTTTGCTTCATTGGTTTGCTGTCTCCATCAGTAGGATGGAATTGACGGTACTTGCGTGCTTTGTTCAAAGAAAGAATAAAGGGCTCTAGCAAAAAACATTTAGCGGTTAACACTAAGAAACTGAATGAATCACAGGTAATACAAACTGTATATTCTTAATTGTGTGAGAGGCCATCCCTTCAGAGCTTGTTTGGAATTGTCAGGGGAGAATTATGTCCCACTTCCACAGTAACAAGGGACATGAAGCAGGAAAGGAGATGAGGACTACATTAATTCCCTCATTATTGACCATCTGTATTATTAGTTCTTATTAATGGAAGGCTTGCTGTATCTTTCAGAACGTCTGAGCTGGTTCATATTTCTTACGTTTCTGCACCAGGTGGATTGCACACAATAAAACAGTTCGGTGATCCAGCTGTGAGAACAAAAATAAGAGAGTCAGGTCTCCAGGGCGGTATTCCTAGCAGCTCACTAACTCACAGTGAGCTCTTTAGGTGCAAACCTATTTGTTCTCATTTAACCATGTGTGCAGAGAATATCATAACAACTAACTGCCCTTGTAGGGATGTGATTAGGCTTAGATAATGCCTGTTTACTTCATCTTCATCCTTGGCAGGAAGATCTCCTGTAAGTGTGAAATGATGTTGTTATTTAGTTTATTTTATGACAGGAATCATATTTTTTATAAAGCAATCTGCAGTTCGTTCCCAAGCTGGCTGTAATGAAGGCAGAATTGATGGTTTACACACATGCTGTATTTCAGAAGAAACATTCTGTTCAAAATGCTAACATTTAGCATTGGTTATTCATTTATGTCAGTTGGTATGTTTTAATTTTTTCAAATTAGATTTTCTTGAAATATCATCTCCTTCATAAACAGTCATACTTGTTTCCTTCAGCACTTCTGAGGCAGATTGCAGAAATGGCTGTAAGTAGTCTTGTGGCATGTTTTGCAGTTGTTGAAACCCCATTTTGGAATGCTTTAGTTGGGATTGTTACTTTTAGACAGAATCTCATCATTATCATGATGAGAAATCCTATGCTTCTTACTCATTGCAGAAAGGAAATGGTTTTTTTAGGGGTCTGCAGTATTAAGTGTTTTTATCCACAAGAACTTTGCCAAGTCACCTCATATGCTGCTAAAAGATGTATACTGAAGAGAATTATCTTAGATGATTAGTATTGTGATTGAATCAGTTTTACTCACATGGAAAAATACCTAACTAAATTTCCTGAGTTTAGCCATCAAACAGATGCCTGCCTCCTGTTTGAGCACTTCATAAATGTGCATTTGATTATAGTAATTTTGTTTAATCTGTGTTGTGAAGGTGTCTTTCAACTGAAATATAAGGCTGAAGTCTTTGCTATTTGTGATCACTAAAGATCCCCTGTCACCTTGCGAAGGGAAGGTCTAATAGTGTTCTCAGTCTGGGTAAAATACAGTTTCCATATATTCACATTTGAGTTAACTTTCTCTTTCTGCTTGAGTTCGTTGAGTGTCATGGTACAATATTTGGATATTCAACCTATACATACATTGTGTCAAACAAAAAAAAAACTAGAGAATTTTACTCAAAATAATAAACCTCCTTCATTTTTTAGTTGTCATTTTCTGTATGAGTTGAATGTGAGGAGTAAGAATAAATTAATTACCTGCAAATTCTATAATTTGAATCATTCATGGTGAAAAATACAGCTGAACATATAGAACATAGCTATAAACTATAGAAGAATACTGGACAAGAAACATGAAGAACCTGAGTGTTTTTTTCTGAAATGAAGTTATGTCCCTGTTGTGTCCCAAGTTCTGCAAATTGATTTTGTTTGTTTGTTTGGGTTTTTTGTAACTGAAATATTTTATGTTCCATACCTTTTCAGTGTAAAATTACAGCTGAATTATTACCCTTGCTAACTGAAAAGTATGTAAGTAAGTTTAGAAATGGGGGTTTTTTTCTTGTTGCAAATATGTGATATGTAGTTCTTTTTAAGGTTTTCTATTTTATTTTATGTTTTTGGAAAACATTGCCGATGGGACCCATGCTTTTGCTCAAACTGTTACTTGCATTTGCGAACACAAAATGCTGTGTGTATTTGCAAATTATACCAGTGTCAACCCTGAGTAAAAGGGATGTCTTGCAAATTTTGTTTGGAATTCCTCCAAGCGTAAGATCATCCTGGTCTTCTCCTTTGGAAGACTCTTTGGCTGTTTGTGTGACATTTTCACAGCATGAAGCTTGAGGCCAGGTTTTCAGAAGCAGTCCTATCTCAGTTATGAGCAGGGCCAGGATACCTACAGCAATTAGGATGCTGCTGAAGTTTCCACAGCCCACATGCACCATCGCCTGTATGTTTAGAAATTCTGTTTAATTCATATATTACATACTATGTCATACTTGCCAGATTATAGTGAATCTTGAGTATTACATTCTGCTTTTTTAATGCTCAATCAATGTTGTCTAAAATTGGGATATTAAGAGTGTAAAATCAGCCTTCTAAAAACAATTATAGCTTTAATTATGGAGTTTTCATCAAAGCTCCTATAATTTATTGATGGTTCCTAGGAGAGTATTCAGGATAGGATGAAGAGAAATCCCCTTTCAGTAGCTCAGCTTGTGAAGAATTCTGTGCTCAAGTGTGCACACTATGGAGAAAAATGTATTTCCATAGGGAGACAGGTCAAGATTTTCTGAGCTTAACACTAAAGAAAAGAGAAAGTATTTGAAATAAAAGCTTCACATATTCTTCTTACCTTTCTGGAAATCCAAAGACAGAGCTTATTTGCTATTCTCTTTTACACAGCATCAATCTTGAACAAAGACAATAAGACCACTACTTGAGAAAAGAGACTCTTTTTTTTTATTATTTATTTTATTTCCTGCCCTAAGAAATATCTTTGAGTCATGATTTTTGTTTAAAAATCACACCAAGTCCAGAACTTTCTTTTATCAGACTAGCTTTTTTAGTATAATGTCAAAACCGCTCTGAAAGATATTAATAATAATGCAAGTTGAAAATACAAGCTCAATTATTTCAGCTAACAAATCAGATAGATGTCATCTTGGTTTTCATAAGTACATAAACTAAGGAGGTCTAATATCTCTTCATTTGCAGCATGATTTTAGTGTTGAGAACAGCTGCAAAGTGTATGTTGAGGGAGACCATGCACAGTTTTTTTCCTGTAGTGTTTGAAATGTGTTTAGTTATTCTAATTACTGTTATTGTACTGTATCATTTGGTAAACTGCAAATAAGTGTGGATGCCAAGCTTAGTTTATGAGGTCATTTATTTCAGCAGTAACTTTAAAATCCAGGATAACTGTGTTCAGCATGCTCTGGTATACTCAGTATGTCAAGAAGTGGATGTTTAGATACAGGTAGTTAAGCTATGTGGTCATGCCACATCATAGTTTTGTTAAGAAAAATAACAAGATTTTGTGGTTCCTGTTTAGTCCTATTAAAATAAACAACAGAAATAAAAGTTACTTAAAATTCTTCTATCGTGCCTTTTATGGCTGCCATTCGATGCCAGATTATATTACTGTATACCAGTAAGCACTTTCACATGCAGTTTTTGGAAAAACAGATTCAGTGGCAAGAAATATTAGTGGTCAGCTCAAACGTGGTACACGAGGGGCTTCTGTGTTGCCAAGTGCCAAAAATATCTGACTTGCTTTGGCTTTATTCCTTAATTTCATTATAGTTACAAAAAGAATAACCTTAATTCCTCAACTTACTCTTTTGGAAAGATGCCTGCAAAAGGGCATCAGAGTTGTGATTGAACCTCTTTGTCTGTATTGGCTAATTCACTGAAATAACAGTACTTGGCAGAGATTTCCTGCTGGTGTTCCAGTTCCTGGCAGAACTGCCTTTAAATTGAGAACTTTATGTTTTCAGACCATGCAGAAAACACTCAGTTTTACCTTAAAACAGGTACAATCTATAATCAATGTGATCTTGTGTCAAGGAAAGAATTCTAAATTATACCTAGTCCAGTACTACAGTACCTCTTGCTATAGGAGCAAAAGAATTTATATACTTGGCTAAGTTGCCAGGTCTAGTCGAGAGGTGACATCCCTGCTCAAAACAGGGAGGTTGAACTAGATGATCTCTAAGGTCCCTTCCAGCCTAGGCCATTCTATGATTCATTCTATGATAAGATATACATGTGACAAAATAAAACTTGTTTTCCGTTTTGAGACAATGTCCTTTTACTGGAATGGAGACAGTATCAAGCACAGATAATAACTCTTAAAATGGAATATTCTTTCTGAGCATGACGTATGTGATAGGCTCTCAGATTACAGTATATCTATATTTTTAATATGCTAATGAGTGTGGTATGATAGACCTCCCCTGTGGTATAACTGCTAACAGGACATATTTTTAAATTTGATGCTAGCAACAAAACATATATATTTTTAAGCAATATGTGGTAATATATACATACATTTTAAGCATTGACTAGCATAAAAGAGGTAGATGAGCAGAACACAATACTAACTGAAAACATTGACACTATTAAAAAAGTCCATTGCTGAAATGTTGCCATGGGCTGAAATAGCTATTAAGTGCAACAACACATTTAAATTCCTCTTTATACCCAAGGGGCAAAAAAACCCCCACAAACACAAACCCCTTGAATACTGAAGCTTGCCAAAATCCACTTATTGGGAAGGATTTCCTGAGGTTGAATCTGTCAGATGAATCACCCTGTTTGCACTAGGAAGACACACTGTAGCTATTTTACGTGAAAAATATCATTGCCAGTCTTCTGAATGGAAAATGAGGTAGAGGTGATTTCTTAGGTTGTTGGATTCCAGGTACTGCAGAGCTTAAAGAAAATGTTAATAAGCTGAAATGACACCTGGATCTGAAATGGTGAGTATCACAAAGTTCATACTTCATAAAGGCAGGACAGTCTCAGAAAGCGTCCTGTTAGTATGGTGTAAACCAGACAGATGTGTCATGTAGACCAGAAGCCTGGTGTCTTAAGTGGCCAAGTCACCTTTGCAGTCAAAATTTTTTTACGAACAGTTATATATACATCCCGAAATTAAACTGCAAGTTAACGAAAGCATCTGCTTGCATGCCTTAAGCCCACTGGATTTTACAAGTTGTACAGAGCATAAAGTGTGAAGGGTGCTGGTAGAATATTCTGCCTCACGATGTAACACTCTTCCCATATTCATTATTAACTTTTATACTGTGCTTTGAGATCATTGGATGAAGGATGCTGTATTCTTCGAATGCATGAAGTAAATCTCTTTGAAACAGAGTACTTTTTAATGTAGCAAAACAGTTCCAGCCTGCAGCTTCGCTTGCAACAGTATCTTTTCTTTAAAGAGGTAAATTGAAAAATTCCATAGAATTCCCTGATGAGGTTGGGAGAGGTTGCATATATTGGGCTTTGTTGGATAGTGGATGGAATAAAGAGTAAACAAAAAAAAAATAAAAAAAAAAAATCCAGGTACTCTCTGTTCAAGTGGAACAGTTAAGAAGAAATATGCTGCTCTCCATTATTGGCCAAAGCAGGTAGCGAGGTACTGTCTTTCTTTAAGGAGAAGAAACAGCAATAAGAAAAGTTAAGTCCTACGTCAGTTATTTGCTTTAAAATTGCCTGCCAAGATCAGTTTCCCTGAATATGACAATTAAGGAGCAGAAAGAGGGCTTGCTTGCTTACAGCCGCAAATTCCCCTCCACTGGAATACCACCAGAAGGTCCTGTCTTTGTGCTTCACTCAGGCAGAGTGCACTTGTTCCTGCTGTGTCTGAAGTTTCTGCGCCATCTTTCCTGGTCCTGTTGTTTCTCCCATCATCACAAAACACTGGGAAAAACAGTGGAGAGGCAAATCCTTTCTCCCACATGTGCTGTTTTCTCTGATAATGTGTCTGTGGTGAAAGTGGCGATGACTGATTTGTGTTTATTAGTTAACTAATAGACTGGTGATGTTACCAGCCTGCTGAGAGAATAGTTGGTTTCAGCAGATTGATCACTGTATTTCCCTGCATTGTTCTTTGCCTAGTCTCAAATTCTTAAAATTGTATCCATAGATAAAATTTGGTTATACCTCTGTGAGAGAAGTGGGTATGTTTTAGGATAGTTGAGATGATACCATCCAGGCATGGTATCTGGATGATATTATTTTTTAGACTTCTGTCTTGTTTTAAAGTAAAGACTTTTATCTAGATATACACAAGGTTGAAAGACTGCAAAAAGGTATTCTTTTATAAAGCAGGCTACAGCTTTCCAAATGCAGTGCTTGGGCAGATAGGCAACTGAAGGTGCCAAAGAATGTAGTCTCCGGAGCTTTGCCAGAAAGTAGTCCTGGACAAATACGAGGATTGTCAGTTGCTTACACGGAGGAAAAAAAGCTAATATCCAGTAACTAGGAGCATGGGTGATATTTAGTAGTATGAGAACATCTCAGTTTGAGTAGTTCTAGCACCATCTATAATTTTCTTAAAGCTTTATGTGCCATTTATTCTGCCATAAGATTAATAATACAGTAAGGCACGTCAGTAGATGCTTTGCAAGATTGCTGTTGAGCTGTATTGAATCTGAACTAAGCGCTCTCTCCTCTCTAATCTCATTCAAGATGCCATTCAATGACAGTCTACAAGGCCACTGTAGCTATTTACATTTCAGTAGCACCTGGAGGCTGTGGTTTTGTTATACCAACAGTTGCCTCTCTCTAATCTCATTCAAGATGCCATTCAATGACAGTCTACAAGGCCACTGTAGCTATTTACATTTCAGGAGGCTGTGGTTTTGTTATACCGACAGTTGCCCAGGCAGTTAACTACATTATCACTGTGTAATACATAAACTGTGTGGTTGTGCACTCAGTTTTGAGAACATTCAGTGCTGGGACTTCTGCAGGGTGTTTGCTAAGGCAGGGATGAAGAGTTTTGTGGATCCAGGTGTCAGGTCTGTGTTTCAGGCTAGGTTCAAACTCGAGGAGGAAGCAGCTCAGTTCTGGAGTTGAATCTGAAGTTTCTTTTGGTTTGTTTGTTGTTTTTTTTTCTTTACTGTCTCCTAAGTTTTAAAATAATTAATTGGGAGCAAAGTATTTTATGTTAGGTTTTCAGATCTTGCTCTCTGATGTTACAAGGTAATTTCACTGGAAATTTTAAAGATAAATAAGTATTGTTACTCCATGTTTTTATTAGGGCAAGCAAGGGCAAAAGAGAGTGCAAAATGCCTTGTGAGCATGAGGGAAGTATCCTGAGAGTTTGTTATTTTTCGTAAACTGATTTGTGAGTGTTCAGAGGAGGACTTTTCCTCGACAGAGTCACTGAAAGGACATTCAGCATCTAGAGGTTTTTTTTTCATGTGAGCACAAATAGAAACACAGTAACCAGTGAAGCAGAAAACAGATTTGCTGGCTAAACTGGCTTAAAAAGAAAGATTAAATCTGAATCTAGGGTACAGCCCACAGTCTGCTACTATAATGTGGCTTTCATTACAAGACATTTCAGTTGCTTTCTTAATTAAAACAAAATGTCCAGTCTTCTCTGGATCTCAAGATGAATCTCTTATGTTAGGGACTTGCTCACTGAGTTTACTTCTCTTCCTCTTATGGATCCGCCAGTTTCAGCCCCAGCTACTCAAGTCTTCACTTGAGTATTGTGTTCTGAACCCTGGAAGCTTCTCTCTGTCAAAGACAGTAATTTGCCTCCATGGAAGCCACGCTCTTTCCTATTTCTGCAAGAAGTTCAGTGTGACCTTGTGTACCGTCTGTCTTTGAAAGATCGGTACCTTCCTCTGTGCCACCCAACCACAACTTTTAAATAGAACACAACATACGCTCATGCAGTGAACTGAGAGATTAAATAGATGCCGTCCGTTCCACAAATCAGTATGATGAGCAGAATTCAAATCAGTATTGGTTTCCTCTCTGCTTCTATTTTGAATCTTGATGGAGGGTTCAGGCAAAGACAAATGAATTGTTCCAAGATCAATAACTATTGTTACTTTAACTGTGATTTGATTTAATAAAGAAGGGAAAAATGTAAAGAAATGCCTAGTGTTAAATCTCAGAAGAAAGGGTAAAGTTTTCATATATATTTTCATTATTTATGAATGTATTTCTGTATATTTTGCCTATAGGTGGTATTACGAAACTTGTGTGCATTATCAGTTCTACTATGTCGATGAAGACTTACCGCCATCATAACACTTTATCCAACATGACTCCTGTTGAGTCTTTTTAATTATCCATGTACCATGACCTTTCTCTGTTTCTTCCGTTCCCAAGATGCAGTGCAAAACAGTTGTTTATTGTAGCCAGTAGAGAAGAACAAATGGAAAATATAGATTGGATGCCTTATGTTAATATATTCAGCTTTTGGTGAGAGTCAGATTTTGTATAAGGGAGGTTCATATTAGGCTAGAAAAGACATATTTTTTTAGAATGAATCAAAATTTTAAGGCATTAGGTAGTTTTGGCTTTAAAACAATTATTGCAATTACGTTAGTTTTCCACTATGATTTATTATGATTTTTCAGGTTCACGAGAGAGAGCTTACCACAGTTCTAGTGCTCTTTTTTAATAAGCATGCTGTGGGCAAAACAGCTCTGTAGCAATGTCCTTTGTGCTGTGAGGTAGTAAATTGCTGAACCAGCCACGGGGACAGGGACACTCCACATCCTGGCAAATCACACAGTTTCCTCATTGTTGACTTGGTGCAATTGTTTAAGTGAATTCATTGAGTATAACATAGCTCAATATTGGACAGTCCGATGAAGCTGTGAGAGTACGTATTATCTGACAGCTGAGTCATCTGTGGCAAGTCAGAGCCACCATCACTAAAACCTTTGTCCGCCACAGAGGGAGTCTGCTTTGGAAAATAAATATTCAAAAAATGAACGGAGGCCTTCTAGTTGTAAAAGGTCAATTTTGGTGGAAAGAATGTGGTTGGGCATCCCTCTGTCTGTGTCTCTGACATATGTGAAGCACATTAAAGTCTGCTGGCACTGCCTGGCATTCAGCAATCGTTCATTTCTGATCTAGTGGGATATGTCCCTGCCATGGCAGGGGACTTGGAACTGGATGATCTTTGAGGTCCCTTCCAACCCAAATCATTCTGTGATTCTATGATAAATTGCATGGTTGTGATGTTGTCTAGTTGCTTTCTGTCTTGTTCAAGAATCAACACATTGCCTGCAAATTTTGTTTATTCTATATGCTCTTTATAGCACAGGTTGACTATAAAACGTCATAGGAGTTCACCTCATTTATAGGTTCAGCTACAGGTGACCTTATAATATTTTATGCTAAAAAAAGGAAACATATTTCCCTGCTTAAAATACATTAGTTGCCCTTACTATCTGGCTTCAGTTGAGGAGAAAAAGTACAGCCTATTTCTTGCCATTTACAGCACTTCAGGGAAGATCTTCACCTGTCTGCCACTCCTGCTGCCTACCAGATTGTTTTTCTCGGTTCTCACAGATTTTGATAAAAATGTACTTTAAGAATATGTACTGGATTTGCTGGTGTCTCTTTACAGGGGGATTTATGGTACGTTTTTTGGGGGTATTGATACTGTATTTTGAAGATAAATTGCCTTTTTTTCTTACCCTTTATGAAGCAGTGAGAAAGAATCTGCAGAATCTCCTGGAAGGACAGGAGGAACTGGAACAGCAAGAATCTCTACAGTTCACATTCCTCCCATGTCTCCCAGTGCAGCCTGCCCAGATTTATAATCCTCGCTGCTCCATGGTAGTTAGGCTGCAGCAAAGATTAAATATCTTTTCTTGTAGCTGTATTAGCTTTCTAGATGTAGATGGTATAAAATAAGTACATCAGTGTACCTACTGCCTCTCTGCTTTTAATTATTTCAGAAATCCTGTCTGTTCTAAATTCATAACTACTATGAGTTTTATTTCCAATCCTTGTAACTTCAGGATCAGACTAGCAGCAAGGCACTGTAGAGACAGACTTCACTGATGAAGTGAGGTATTATACTCTGGGAGGACCTTATAACTGTCTTCCAATGCCTGCAAGGAACCTACAGGAAGGCTGGGGAGGGACTTGTTACAAGAGTGTCCACTGATAGGACAAGCGGAAATGGATTTAAATTGAAGGAGAAGAGATTTAGATTGGATCTTAGGAAGAAATTTTTCAGTATGAGAGTGAGAAGACTCTGGAGTAGATTGCCCAGAGAGGTTGTGGATGTTCCCTCCCTGGAGACGTTCAAGGCCAGGTCGGATGAGGCCTTGAGCAACTTGGTCTGGTTAAGGGCATCCCTCTCCATGGCAGGCAGGTTGGGTTGGATGATCTCTAAGGTCCTTTCCAAAGTAAGACATTTTATGATTCTCTGATTATAATTTTGAAAGACCACTCTACGATATTGCACTTCTCTAGGTCTGGCTTACTTCAGTAAGTATTGCCTGGTCCAGTCCAGAAACGGATTAATGCTGCTCCAGATAAATAAGCAAAGGAGGAGATTGTTTCCTTTCTCCCTTCTTCTCCGTTACAAATTAACAGACCTTAAACACAAAGCTGTTTGTATGTTTGTGTAGAACATGATCTTGCCCACTGTCATGGCTTCAAAACCTGTGGTGTTCTCCATGCTTCCGATCTCCAAAATTAAGCATCAGGAACAGAAGTTGGAATGTCTGTTAGTTTGATATATCTTAATTCCAGAATTTATTTAGTTTCTGTAAAAGTCTCAGAATTCCTGATGATGAAGGAAATGAGGTGTTATGCCCAGGCAGCAGAACAGTGCTCTGTGAGGGAATGTGCCAAGAGCACAAGAGGCAGCAAATCTGAGTAACCCCAGAAATCTGGGGATGCTATGAGTAATGAGTTGAGAGGAAGGGACCTCCAGCTGTCCTGTAACTTAAGCAAACTAACAAAGTCTGTTGAGTTAAATACTGGTTTGATTGACAGCATCTCTGCTGAACTCCACATTGGGCCAATTCTATTGCCTTCCTGATATATATTTACTCTCAAGTACGTCTGGTCTTGAGTATCTCAGACTCTTTATGTCTCATATGCTCAACTGCAAGTCTAGATCTTCTTTTGTTTGTTGCTATGGATCAGTTACATAAACATGTTGAGCCTTTAAATTGTGGGAAAGATTATAAAATATGCAAATTCGTATACATCCATACGTAACATTTCACTGTATCTTTATTTCCTCTGTGACGTGTTAGAATCTGCTTTTCTCGTCAGTCACTTAAAGACACAAGTCAAAAAAAGCAATTTTCTGGGGACATTCTGAGGGCTTTATGTGGACACATTTAAAGTTAGAAAAAGCACAGCAGTAAGATTCATTATTTTACTTCGGTGTGCTGACCAATGCAGTCGAAAATATGGGTTTTGAGAAACAAAACATGGACAGTGGGAATACAGGCATGCGAGAAAAACAGAAAGAATTTATGGATAATCATCATCAATAAACCTGACAGATGATATCAGTACTTCCTTTAGCTGATTGCAAGCTAGAAATACGATTATACTTTCCAAACCGTATATTAGGACTTTAATTAGTATTGCTGTGAGGAAGACTCTTTCCTTATTTTTCTCTGCATGATATTTTGAAGACAACCAGGCCACCCCCCTTGTGGTCCTCTGGGCCAGTCCCAGCTGCCTGCTTGGGGAGCAGGCAGGACTTAGGTCTCGCCCTAAGCTCTGGCTTCCTTCAAGCTGACGCTCCTGATCACCACCCAGGCAGAGCAGCCTCACGTCTGTGTAAAGGATGGGCAGACATACTGGAAAATACTATTCGGGTGGTGATATCTGAGGTGCTTCAGTTCCCCTTACTACAGGAAATTGGAAGTTACTGTATCACGTAAATCAGCTGATGAGCATTCCATAGGTATTTTGAGGCAGTACCAAAAAACTGGAAAGAGGAAGAGATAGAGAGAGAGCAAATCTGGACAGAAAGAAAATACAAGCTGGCTTAGCACGTGAAGAAATATTTGTTATTTAAATCAGATGTAATTTTTTTTTTCCAAATGATAGATATTTTTCATAGACTGAGAGGTTTGCATTCTAGGTCAATTTTTCTCTTAATTTTTCAGAAAGTAAATATTTTTGATGTCTGTTTCAACATTTTTATTTTCTGTTTCATGCATTAATTCCATATAGGGATATTTTTTTTGTGTGTATGTATATACACACATTAACTGCTTTCATGTAAAAGATGAAGAACTCAACCTTAAAAGCCTGACTTACTGTTACCCCACTTTCACAAGATAATAAGCAATTACTCCTTCTGCTGAAACTGGCAAGCAGTGAATACAACTAGTCCAAGTAACATTTCTATTTGCAGAAAGGGACTACATATAAAGGGACCACATGTAGAGTAATCTAGCTAAATATGTAAAACCATATAATGGTCCTCTATCTTGTTTGTTTCTGCCTGTTGCCTCTCTTTGCAGCCATTCTAAACACCTTTGATTGGGCTCTGTGTCATTACCAGGCATATATAAGCCCCAGTTGAGAGATTATTAAAGGCATGTGTTTTGTTTTTATGAGCATGACTCTGATTCTAATTTATAAAGTCTAATTTATTAAAATTTACTCTCATTTGGCATTTATTTTAATTATCTGAAAGAGAATGCTCAAACTCCTTTTTAATTTTTATTTTTCCTTTGTAAAGACTAAAATGATGATTTCTAGCTAGCTGGATTTTGTTGCCTTTCATGCTACTTCTATTGTGTTTTGTCTCTGTAGAAATTCTGTCTCCTTAACATTATCTTCATATGAAGAGCTTTGTACAGTTATTTTTTGCTGTAGAGGAAGTGAGGCTGTCTTGGAAATGGGTTTTGGATGGGTTTTTAAATTCTCTGATGATCACAGAAAATCACTCAGTTTGCAGTGAGAAGAAGAATATCTAATGATAAGTGTTTTAAACATAGATTTTTCAAAACTGTTTTATTCTGTGGCTCACAGCACATGTGATAGGACTCCACAATGCTACTTAGAGCCAGTCACAATTGTTCTGAAAGGGCGCACATTGGTTGTTAGCACGGATCACCTGAACAGTGGGAGAACAACCTTACTTGGCCAGTGAACTTGTTGCTGATGTCCAGCACAGTGACTGGGGAGGTGGGGTGTTCTGCAAGGTTCTCAGTGGCACAGGCTGTGACCCAGCTCTGCCTTACCTGGTGGGGACGCTGCCAGTGATTGACTGACTGGTGGCTGCAGAAAAGCAGTAGAACAGCGAGTGTCAAGTTGTTATTTCTGACCCAACCTTGTATATAGACTGAATATGAATTTCCTTCCTGAAAACTGAAAGGTGAAGAACAAAGTGCAGAGTCACACTGACCTGAACCACTCCTACTGCCTCCAAATGACAATAAAACATTTGGTATCACTGCACTCTTTATCGATTTATTACTTTAAAAATAAATTTTAAATCTCTTACTGCTTTTTAACAATATGCTTTACAAAAAAAAAAGATTCAGTTATTTAAATTATTAATTAAATATAAGGGACCAGGATACACCTGGCCTATTTATCAAAATGCTTCTAACCAGCATCAGTAGCACATATTGGTTTTATATGCCTGTTTTAATGGATATATCTGGAGAATATGGAGAGAAGGGGAAACAAATCCAAGAAGAGCAGCTGTCTGGCTTCTTGTGAAATCAGGTGCCTTTGAGATGTCCAAAGTCAAATGAGAGAATTTCAAATATATTTGGATCTGATGGCAGCATGAATGACCTTGTGGGGTCTGCCTCTTGTGCCCAGCCTGGTGTGTGCCATCGTAAGACAATGCCAGGTTGCTGCCTCGTTAAAATATTGGACCTGTCCCAAGGTGGGGGCTCGTGCTCCTCTGCTCTGTGGCTCTGTGCACCTACCGTCTAAGGCATGACATTATCCTTTCTGCACTGTCCCTTTCCTGTCCTAGCCTGTTTCCTTTACATGGAGCATATTCATCATAATCTCTTGCTTACATGCATGTATTACAGTGCAAATTAGCCCATTTGTGCCTAGCTAGTTTGTCCCTGATTTTTTTTTTTCAGCTGCGTTGTTTCTCTGCATTTGAAGCAGATTTTTAGCCATGTCAGTGCATGATGTGAATTGGCTTTTATTGAGATAAAAATAAGCTGCTGGTATACATGCCCCTGAAAACTCCTTTGACTGTCTCCCCTTCTCTGACTGTTGTGTACTTTGAAATGATTTACCTGGCATACCTTAAACTGTTGACATTGTGAAACAGTTGTTACATCTCACCACAGAAATGACTGAATACATCTGTAAAAAGATTTAGCATCCTTTAGGATTAAAATCTCTATACCACAATGATTATTCTGACTAATGATATTCTAAACTGCACGTGGTTCTTTTTTCTTCTAAACAAGAAAAAAATAAGCCCCATTAAAACCTTCAGACGTTATAAACTTCAGATTTATTTATTTTGTGAAATAAAATAGCAGACATCTACCTCAATAAGGTTTTAAACAATCCTTCAACCTCAGGACTTTGTAAAGTTATGCCCTCAGGAACCTATTCTTATTATAATTATGATCCAGAGGAAATATTCTTGAACAGTAATGCTTTTCTATGGTAATAGCACAGTAGATGTTATACTGAATTGAAGATTGTTTAAAAGCTTTTTGCCATTATAAAGTAGAATGGCCCAGTATCTTTGAAACAAGATACTAACTCTGTGTTGAATCAAGAACTATAATAAAGGAGAAATATGTTCCTAGAAAAGGCACTCAAAATTAGTAGGTTGAAGATTGAAAAGGTTGAAATTATTAATAAGAGTTTTTCTTTCATTGCACAAGAATAGCTACTGTTTGTGCTGTTGGAAGTTTTGTGTTAGAATTAAAGGATCTGTGTTCTCTCATCACTTTTCTCCTGTTCCCTGTTACTTTAACGAGAGTGCAAGGGTATCATGGGGTCAGTTTTGTAACCATTAAATGCATAGGGTTCTGTTAATGTTCAGGCTTGTCTGATGAATGTTATCAACACCACAGCCATAATAATTATTCTATATTCTAGAATTTATATTGGAGCCCTGAGCAGGGGCCCTTTCAAACCTGGCAAGACAAGATCGCGTGAGTTCCGTGGTTAGCTCCTGTGGTGTGTTTGAGTATTGTCAGTACATTTGTGCTCTTGTCTCTGATGTAGAAAAGAATCAAGGCAGCTAAAGGTATGTTCCATGCTATCAACCTAGCTTTGGTAGATGGCATTTGTGTCCTCCTTTTCTTTTACTTCTTTTAAAGTTTGAGGTTCACTTCTGGTGTAGACTAATTTTAAAAAGTCATTAGGATTACTCTCTTAGTGTTTCATCTGGTCAGTATCCTGTCCCATATCAGAAGTGTCTCTTTTGGGCTTTTCATGGATTTCTGACTAAAATAAGGAAAACTCCACAACCCAAATCTATAAGCCCCAAACCTGTTTCAACTTTTTCTTCCTTTGTCTGTTTTTCTCGACTTTTAGAGAGGAGCAAAGTGTATGAGTCTCCTCTTTGGTTTTTTAAACATGAGGATAACTAGCAGTTGAATAACTTACTTGTAGACATATGCAGTACACAGGAGTTCATTTTTCAGGCCCAAGTTAGGTGTCTAATAGACATGCTATCATTTTAATAGAGGCCACAGGCCTACCTATGTATTTATTTTCAGTTCTTGTAGTACAGGAATCCGAAGTGGACTAGTCAGAGTGATTTATTCTGGCTTTAAAATCAAGTCTAATAGCTCCAAAATCTGGAACTGGCTTTCACAGTTGGTCTCCATCATGGGGAAAAAGCAATATATGAGATTTCAGTTGCCTCAGATTTACCTTGGTTGGGATTCTTATTCTTTCATTTAAGAGTCAAGTTCAAACCTAGCAGTACGGGAAAATATTCTTTAATATCCAAATGCATTTATTTATTTATTTATCCAATATTTTTCATCTGACCTTCACCAAAGCCTTTCTACTAGTGTGAGACTGAAACCCACAGCAGGTAAGCTTCTGAAACAGAGTACATGACTCAAAAATACACTTGGAGCTTGGGCTTATAGAAGTGTTGTTTACATTTTTGGTTTTAATTCAGAATTTTTGAATTATATTCATTTCACTTTTTTGCTTTTTGTTGTGATAGAGCAATTCAAATAAAACAGTAGAAGTGCCTAATACCTGTACAGAAATAGTGAAAAAATGTGCCAAGTCTTTTTATTGCTTGCACTTGATATATGTCTCTACTTCCACATTTTAGAATGTATATGTAATATCAAAATGCAGAAACAAAAACCTCGTGCCTAATCTTGGCGATGTTCTATAGCCTCTTTCAAAATTTTGTGTTGTTTATGTATTTTGAGCTACAGTCATTTTTCCATGTCCTATATCTGCCCTGAGTATCTTGCTTTCTAAGAATACATCCAGAGAGCATGTTGTAGTATGCCTGGTGATATGCGATTTATATGTAACTGTTCAAAAAATAAACTTATTTGACTACAGGAGCACAACAGAAGTTGTGTTTAAATATGTAGTCAATAGCCTGATAAATGAACTTGGGGAATAATGAGAGAGTAGTGTGGAGGAAGATAATGAAGTGACTGTAAAGGGGAGAACAGAGTTGGGAATAACTTAAGGTTAGAAAATAAAGGATAAATGGCAAATAATTGTATTTTTGTATCAAAATGTGGCCATTGTTTGTAAACATTCTGATAGTTAATTGAAGCAGTGACTAAAAAAAAAAAAAATAACAAAAGATAGAGAAGAAAAAACAGAAAAGATGCCAGCCATAGCTGTAATGATTACTGGAATACGCTTTGATAGACAATTCTAAAATTAGTGTTTCTCTCATGTATGTAGGTTATAATAGACTGTCCATGTCTGTTACAGGAGATTAGGAGACATTATTGACTGTCCTTGCACAAGAAAACTGATAGCAGCAATCGCCTGCAAGGGGAAGTTAGACTCCTTTAAACCAGATGATTAACCTTGTCATATTTCTGCTGGTATAGTGGCTAACACTCAGATATTTCTGAAGCTCTGTCTGTATTCTGCACATTTTAATTCATTGAGAAAAGAAAGGAAATCAGTGTAGAATGGAAGCAAACCAAGACAAGTACCTTGTTCTTATTTTCTTATGTCAATCCCTACTATTCTGTGATTCTGTGAATATACACAGCTGAGTAAATATTACATTTAAGACCATATTTGTAAAAATTCTTTTTCCTTTCATTTATAAACCTTTGGAAAACATCTAGTTCTGCAGAGTTACACATAGTTCTACTTTGTGCTGTAATCCCAAAGTGTAATTTCCCAATGAAAGAAATGATGATTTTGACCACTTAATTACATTAAAGCAGTTTAAGACTTCTGCTGTATTTTAGAAAGTGTAAAGAGACTGGTTTACCATTCAGTTGTATTAGTGGTAAGTGAAGAATTACCCAGTGAAGCCAATAAAAAGTTGGAAGAAATAAAAAGCTGTAAATAAGATAAGCTCTAAGACACCACTTTCACAGAGATTTCTCTGAGAGTTTGGTGATACAGTCTATGCCATGGATGTCCGCGATGCTGTAGTGTAGAAAGCAGTTATTTAAGAGAAAGTGTGCTAGAGTGTATGTTATGAAATGTCCCTGTTAATGCAGACAGAAAATCACTAGGATCACTTAGCAAAGATGTCGCTGATAAAGAGTCAGCTGGAAGCTGACCTCTGTCGTGTAAGTGCAGTCGAGTCAAGGGATCTTGATCAGATTTGCCAATTAAGGATCTCGCTTGGAATATTTTTCTGATAGGATTGTAACATCTGTATGCTCTGCAGTCTGTGTAATAACAGTTCACCTAGACATATCTAACCTAGCTTTAAATGAACTAATTTAGATATTGCTAGTTTTATTTCCAGAGCACCATGAAATTCATATGTGGACTGCAAAACTCATTTATTCTTATAATAAACACCTTGCGAGTACAGTCATGTGAATGCAGTAATAGCAACGCAAATTATTGTAAACAGAACTGCTTATATTTGTGCAATTTTATGTTTATGCTAACAAATCGGGGTTAAGTAAGAGATTATGAGTGTTCTACTAAAATATTTCATTGTCTTAACCACATTATGTTCCCTCTGAAAAGCTTCTTACTGTTCCTTAACAAATGATTCCTCATAGCTGGATCCATCCTATCTTGAAATGTTCATTGACCTAAAAAATTCAGACACCGCTGATGTCCTGTAACTCTTTTGATGTACTTGAGCAGAACATCTGAATGCAGTATATGTCTGCTAGATAGTTACACATGCCTAATTCTGATCTGAAATCAAGAATAAACTGGGATTACATTAATGTAAAATAGATTGGTTGGCTGCCCCTTGTCTCAAAAATTATTTAAATTCTGTACCAAATGAGAACCTAACTGAGTCTGAAAACCTGCCTTCTAGCTCTAATTTAAATGAGCGGCTGGATCTGTTGAATTAGTTTCTCTGTGGTTCTTGAACATTAATTTCAGGATCAGAAGCTACAGCTGACGTGTCCAGGTATAAAAGATGCTTAATGGTTTGGTGAGTAGCAGATGATCTTGCTCCTCTGTGATGTTGGTTTATAGATCAAAATATATTTGAAATTTTACACAGTGAGTGATTTGAATATGAAGAATAGTCAAAATGAATATTTTAATATGAGGCTTTAAAATTATCATGGAAAGTTGACAGGGAGCCTGTATGAGGAAGGCGCACAGTATGCAACTGAGATTTAACCTGAAGAGTCGATGGCTTTTGAACCAGCTGACGCTTTCACATCTTTTCATTCTCTTCATTTAGTCTTGTGTATTAGAGCTTTTTCTCATCTGTGGCTTGCTGTGGTCAGATCTTTATCGAGGGGAAAGTTGATAAACCAGATAGTGTTTAAGTTCAGCAAGAATTCAGATAGTAAGCCACGGATTCTGCAAGTAAGTTACCTACTACTAGACACATCTGCTTCCTCCCATAATTTTGCACATTTCCCTCTCTTCACAATCATACATTTTATCTAAGAGGATAAGCTGAATTCTGAACAAAAACCTTGTGTTGCATGCCATTATTTGAAGATTTCTTTTTTCTCCTAGGAAGTGTATTTCGTACCTCATATGTTTTCCAGCAAGTATTTCCCTTCATACCTCTATGCAGAAAGACAGACGGGAGTATAACTTTTTTATTAACTTGATTGCTCTAAAAAAAATTATAAGGGCTTTTTAATTTGTCCATGTGTGAGTACATTTCACTTCAACATTGTTAGTCTCTCCTCTTTAGCCATAAAGGCTACGAATCTCTTCTTTAAAATTAGAGGTATGATGGTCTTATAATCATATGACTCCAGCATCTGGAGACATCAAAGCTTTTAATCAGACTTGCTGGCAACATTGCAGTTAATGCTCACAAACTAATTCATAAATCAGCTAACCTTATACATGATGCATGAGCAGAATGACAGCCCGTGCTTGGCACCAAATCTGTAGTCTTCTCTTTTGTTTTGCTAAATTGCTTCGGCCAATAAAATGTAATTTATATGCTTTCTGAACAAATTCATGTTTTACCTGTTAGATGGCAGACACGTGAAGTATGTACTTTTTCTCTGACTTTTCCCAAAATGTGTCCTGGCATGACTTGACTTGGTTTTGGTAGCAGGTATTATTGAGTTCTGATCATCCTAACAGTGGTTTCTCTGGAATCTCACCTGAAGCTCACTGGCCAGCATCCCTGGTTGCAAAGATGAGCCTTGCTGACATAAAAAGGACTGAACTTTGATAGTTCAGGAATCCTGATTAAACATGTAGACTGAATTAAAGCCTTTTAGCAGAGTGTTTTGAAAAATCAAATAAATCAGATTAAAAACCACCTGTAGTGATAGCTGGTTGGCAAGTTTTCATTTGAATAATTTTCTGGTGGATAAATTTGCACAGAAGAACATCTATTTTAGTAAAAAACTATTTAATTGAAATTTAGAAATTTTTAACTGGCCTAAAGGGTTTAATTTTCACAAGATAATAAAAAAACTCCCGCAATATTAAACCATTTTAATATCTTCTGTCCTGTATCATGGATCAGGTTCTCTTACATATTTCCTGTACATGAGGATCCTGAGGGACTGAAATACATTGTAGGAATTTATTCAATGGAGTATATAATATGCTTTAGCAAGTGGTCCACAGAAGGAAATTGAGAACTAGGATTGCAATGAATAGAAAACAGGAAAATGTGTTTCAGTACTGGGATGGATGAGATCTGAAAAGGATTCTTCCAAGGATTCCACTTTGTCAAAATATTTTACTTGAAAATGTCTAAAAAAATGTTTTGACGCTGCCCAACTTAGATTTCTGTCTATGGAGAAGCTCCGCTCTACATTCCTCTTTGGGAGGAAATCAAACTGTTTGGTTCATCTTATGATAACAGTTCCATTTTCTTCTCAAGTCTGATCATCATGCCTCCTTGAAATAGATACATACATTAGTGTGATGTTTCAGATGAGAGGAATTCTTGGGCTGCGTCTGGAAAGGCAAGCATTCTCCTGCAGGAAGGATGGTACTTAAATAGCAGAATGTGTTCTGAAAGGGTTCCACAGCATCCCTGTTTTGGGAAGGAGGCAGAAGGAGGAGAAGACATCAAAGTGGATCTTGTTAAGTGTTCCTGCTGTGTTTCCTTCCCATTCGAGTGGTCTCGTGCAGCATAGGTAAATCATTACGCTGGGAGTGTTCTAATTCAGGAGCATTTTACTAGTGAACTACTATAACAAAGGAAGGCTACATTAAATTGTGCGTTGGGGATTTTGGTTATTATAAATTACATTCTTTGAAATCTCATTTAGAACAAGGAACTAAAATGATGTTGGAAGACTCAGAGGATTAATTCTTCCTGAACAATAGACTGTCACTGATCACTCCGTAAAGTAATTATGCCAAATTTAATTATAATACAAGCACATTGTATGATAGTCATAGTGTGCCCAAAAGAGAGTTTGAATAGGTGCCTCACAAGCATATGGACTACCTCTGGGACCAGAGTGGCAAATTACGCATGTTGTAATTGAGTACAACTTAATATCAGGCTTTCTTAATTAAAGGTTTGGGGTTGTGTGGGGTGGATTCTGGCTGGCACACTTTGCTTTTCAATATCATCAGCATAGTGGAACAAACAAACTCTTCCCTCCCCATTTTACAGATTCTGCCAAAAGCTCTTATGACTTCCCGTAGCATTAATGAATTTAAATCAATTCCAGTATCACTGTAGTGGTAAATCCAGGAGTAATCAAATTGTTAGAAGGATGGGAAAATAACTGTCCTGTGTTGCTGATCTTTCAATATAATTTACTCATGCAGACCCAAGGCTCCTACTTCACTGTGTCAATGTTTTCCGTTTTCCATCCGCCTAGTGGACTAGTTATCGAAACATCATTGGCCCTTTGACTATAAATGAAGCACCGATCCTGTTTACAGTTCCACTCCTGTGGCAGACTGGAGCCTAAGGCACTCGCTAAACTGAAGGAGTCACCAGGATCACAGCCTCAACTGAGCCAGTCCAAATTTAGAGTAGCATTAAGATGTTTGGCCAGAACCTTTTGTACATAAACAAATGAAATGACTGCCAGTGCTTGGGGAAGCAGCTCCACAGAGGGAATGGAATGGTGCAGTAAGCCTGAGTTAAGTTTCATGCATGTGCTGTATTAGGGCAAGTATCTTGGGAGAAAGTTAATGAGATCTACAGTATGGCTGTCGGGAATAATGAAGCAAGAATAGTGGCTGTGAGAGGTCGATGTCTCTGGTTTGTATTGCAACATAAGGTGTTCACTATAAAGCAGCAAAAATGGTTAGGACCACAGGTCAGCACTAGCAAAATGAGTGCAGATCTGCTGGGTATCCTGGGCTTGTAATCACAGCAGACTTCAATTTGGCTTTAAAACACAATGGAAAAAGTTAAAAATAGAAAGTCTGTGAAGAGCAGGAAAGCCAGTCAAAGCTAGTATGCCTTCCTTTTTTTCCTTCTTTTACCTTATTTCTTTCATGTGCAAGAGCTTTATTACGTAGGTAATCTGGCCAAAATATGAGTCTGGTGTTAAGTCCTTTTGCAGCTAACGCAGAAACCACTCACACCCTGAGTTGAAGGTGCTTCTATAGGGCATAACTTCTAGTTACACAGGGACTGGTGCCAGCACATGCTCTGCACTTTGCTTCCCCCATTCCTCCCTGCACCAAAATGGCTCTGTTAAAAATTGTTGTACAACAGAATTAGTGAAAGTATTAAAACAAAAAGGTAGAGAAAGGTGTTTTCACCATTTTCCTCCAGTGTAGAATGTTTTGGTTTCCTGGTCATCTTTAGAGCGGTGTTATATTTTCAGAGAAAGTGTAGAAAAGAAGGTGTTAAAAAAAATAATCAGAAACCGTGTGTGCATTTTGGTTATTTTGCTTAACAATGTGATATAAATATCCACCTGGAACATGTTAATAGCCAGCCTTCTGTAGTAATTTACACCTTCATTGAAATGTTTAACAGATCCTAAGCCATATCTGCCATAGATGGGAAGAGTGTCAGTTTGTTTTATTGAAGAATATTGAATGTGAAATCTTGCATGAGCTGTAATGTCAGCAGTTTTCACAGCATCTACTAGGTGACATTTAACGTGTCGGTGAAGAAATCGGTGTTGATCTGGTGGGCTGTTACAAGGACAGGAGTGACATGCCATTGATGCAATTGCTGGTCTTTCAGACTTACGAGATTCCTTAACCGAAAGTTTGTGACATTCACATGCAGTCCCTTATACAAACAAGCCTTAGTTCTCTTTGAATTTCTGTGTACACATGCAGCCTCTGTAGTGTTCCCAGTCTAATGCAGAATGAAGTCTGATGAAAGTCACTGACATCAGATTTATTTGTACTAACAGCAAGCTCCTTCTTGTTGAGAGGTTCAATATTCTTTCCCCTAGCTGTTATAGTACCACGTCAAGACCAAGAGACTTGGTGTAAGTAGACAAGTGTCTCAAAAGAACAAGTAACTAGGTTAAAAACCTCAAAACTAGTCAAGAATACTGAGGACATTTTTTGTTTGTTTCTTTAAATTGTAGCTCTCTCTGGTGACTCTTGACATTTAGTACTGAAAAGCAGTTTAAACTTAGGCACATTATTACGAGGGATGACTGCGTAGGCTTCTTTATGCTTATGTATATACATGTTTATCTGTCTACATATATGATGTATATCACATATATATAAATATTTATATATGTTTGTATTTAATGCCAGCTGCATGTTCCCTAACAGAGAGGTGAAGAAATGTTGTTTTTATGACAACTCTAGGTGAATGCAGGGAGGGAGAGCATTTTAGCTTGTTTGATTATGATCTTAGATGATTAAGTTTATGTTACTTGGCAGGCTGAGGGCAGAGTCCTTCACTGGAGGAGCTGTCTCTAATCAGGACCTGCCTTTTGAAGGACCACTTGAAGAGCTACATCTTGTCACTCTTGGGATGCAGGACCTGTGACCTGGGTAGCCAATCCATCCCACTAGTCAGGCTTTTCAACATGTTTTGGATGAGGTACAGTTAAATCTTTTCCCTTCCTGGATTCTGAAAGTGAGTGAGTGCGTGTCCTGATACCAGCCTGACAGAACTCAGTGTAGGAGCTCTCCTTCTGCCTCCAAGCAATGAAAAGATGTAGCTTTTACGATCTGAGCCGCCAATTCAGGAAGGACCTTAGATATTGGAGTTTCTTCTCCATCCTTGACTGTGTCCATCTTGTATGCTCACTTGAGCACAGGTCATTGACTACCTGTGACCTTGGGAAGGCTAATTAGCATCAAATTTTAGTGACATCTCCTGGGCTGATGTGATGATGATATTTGTCACCTATTCATTCATCCCTCCGTGTAGTTGCTACAGTTTGAAATCTGTCATGGAGCTAGTTATTAATGTGTTTAATGCGGGCCCTTCCCGTTCCATAATGGGCAAGTTTTTACTCAGGGATCACGAGCTACTAAAGGTGATGGACAGTCAGCAGATGATAACTCCTTTCAACCATCAGTGCTTGCCCTAAGCCTGCTCCAAAGCAACTGGGAATATTGTACCACGGAGATGTAGACAGCAACCCATAATTATTAACACGCTGTTAATTTTGTTTCCTTTAATTAATTTGATTTGTGAGCAAAGTCTGTAGCCTTCAGACACTTTGGGACCTGCAAGGCAATTCTGCGAATTACAAAAAAAATCCATGTTGGCTGGAACATTTGTGGAGGCCTGATGTGCTTTATGCAGACAGAAAAACAGTCTGTAGAAACACTGAAAATTCAGCAATTGCTGGCCAATTCCCCTCAGCTTTATGAAGAGTTGCAGGCAGCCAAATGCCAACAAATGATTTACTTTACTCAGAGCCTAGTGAGAGGAGGGAGATTATTGCTTGCTCATAGCTATCTACTTTGTGTATGCCACCTCTTGCTTGTGCAAGGGAAGGGTTTTAGGAAGAGTTCCCAACTAATACAATGGAGAGTGTTTTCATTTTTTATACTGAATGAAAGTTTCTTTTTCCAAGAAACATTAAATAATTCTACATCTTACTGTGCATATAGTGGATAAGCATTTATTTTCCATTTTCTAAGTGTATCTTATCTAAATATATTGAATTTCTATTGGCAAGTAACATTTACTTTCCACTTTCCCTCTTCAGATGTGTCTGCATTTTAATGCTGAAATGCAGTGTTGAAGATTTTTAAGGCAACTCTTCTAAGATCACTTTAAAAGAAATATTTAACACTACATTAGAAAGTTGACTTTCCAAAGCCAATTTTCTAGTTTTTCCATGAACCACTTTTTGGCCAGTCTCTGTTATTTGCATAGCATTGTTATTTTATGTGAGCTTTATTTTTTCCTTCTGAAAAATATATGGAAGAACTAGGAAAAGTGGTGATTGGATATATCAGATTGGTTCTATATGAACAGACCATAGACACTATAATTCTTTAAGTCAGGAGGCAGACAAAGGAGGGGAATGTGGCTAGGTGTTTATGAAACAGAGAGATGAAAAGACAAAATGGGAACAATTACTCATTTTTCTCTCATAATGGAAACCTAGAGGATATTCAATAAAATGAACAGGTAGCCAGCTTACAACTAATAAAAGAAAGTACATTTTCAGAGACTGTATGCTTATATTTTGGGATTCATTGCCACAGAATGTTTAGAAGAGAGAAGTTTAAATGGGCTCAGAAGACCTTAGGAAAATGAATGCCTGATGGGTCGACTGAGGAAATAGTCTTTATATTGCATTAAGAAGATATTTCTCACACTTAGAATTTCATGAGAGAGAATACTGGTTTTTTCTTTTAATGTATAAATGGCTGGATAACAATCACCATAGCAACAAAAGGAATATCAGGTTAAAGCAGTAAGAAAGAGATTTAATGAATGTAACGTGTGTTTTTTTCCTCCTCGGGTGTATTTGTTGTAATTCTTTGCCATATTTCTGCATCCATATTTCTCTGAGGTTATTGCCCATTTTAGCCCTAATGCAGCGTACAAATACTCTGCTGTTTATTGCTGAAGGACTACCTGTCCTGCAGTGACCAAGAGCCATTTAGACTGCGGGAATAAAGCCTGTAATGCTTTGAGCTAGAGTGGTTTGCAGATGAGATCTGATGTAAAGACTGTGTCTCCTTCTGTTGAGACGTTTGGGCCACATGTAACTGGCATGTTGTTTTCTAATTTTGTCAAGTTCGACCTGTCTAAAAGCTTTTCTCAACACTTTGGGAACATCAGAACATCAGGTGCAATATTAAATGAGCTTTGTAGTAATGACATAAACTTAGTAAATTCCTGAATCCTTCCAAACATGGTGTAGGGCTCTCATATAAAGCTTCTTGGAGATCAGTGTTTATTTTTACATCTGTGGTAAGGAAACTGAAAGGCAAGCCTTGAAGCATTGCACATAGCACAAGCTCTCTTTCTCCCCTCCTTTCATTTCTTACTTTTGACTACTTTGCTGAAATTACCACGTCCTTTCTAGTGATGGGAGATTTGCTGGTGCATCTTATTTGTGGAGCTAGGGAAAAGTATTTATTACTGTCATCTTTCTTATATAACCTACTTGCACTGTTTGTCACTGCGTAAAATAGCTCAGAATTTCTGAACTTCCAGTGTTTTTTTTAAATATAAGAAGTCTCCCCAGTGTTTATTTGAAGTGGGGAAAAACATAGGAGAGCAAAAACCATCGCAAGCAAAAGTTTGTAAACGACAACATGGAAAAGTGTTTTCCATGCTTACCACGTTTTCTTTTACGAAGAATAATCAAAGATTAGCTAAGTGTATTTCTATATTCCTTGTGAATGTTTAGCAACTCGTACGTAGTTTATATAATGATAATATCTATGGATATAATGTTTGTAAACCCTCTGCTAATTGGCTTTATGAGTAAACTGATTTTACTTGCCTTACAAAACCTGCTTTATGTACGTAACAAAGCCAAAGGGATAAATATATTTTTGAAAGCTGTCTCAATATAGCTTGTTGTTAATTAAAACCATTAAATGTGTATCATTACACAGAAGGAAATTCATATTTTCCTTAATATTATCTACAGTTCTTCTGTTTCTTGAAGAGGTAATTATCCATTACCAAACACCAAGATAGGTTTTTCTTTTAACTCAGTTGTTTTCTTTGTTGTTGAGGAGGAGAAAGTCTGCAAATTGTTGAAGCCATTTTGTGTCACATCTATGAGAAGCAAGGGTAAAAATGTAGTCATGTTGTAAGGATCAAAATAAAGGAAATTTCAGTAAAAAAATAATTATTAAATTATTATTAAATTAAATCCTAAATTTATTACGGCAATTTTCAGTGCTCCATAGATTTGGGTCTAGATTCTAGTGCTGATAACCAGAGCTGGTCAAAATTTACTTAACTCCTTTGGAGGGAAACTTTGGCATTTGGGTTGTTACCTGTGTCACCAGAGCATAGTAACTTCTTTTGACAGCAGTTCTGATAAAATTTGGGGGGTTTTTTAATGTTCATTTTAAAGTACCAGTGTTTCATCTAAGACTTTGACCTCTTTATAGTACGGCTTTAGATTTGTTTCATAAATTACATTTATAAATCCATACCTTTTGAATTAAAATGTGGATAGAATATCTTTACCTCTAGAATGCTGTCCTTATTGTTCTGTCAAGGCTGCAATGGAAATCTCATGAGATAATTGGATAATAGCAATGGTAGGAAAGTTAATTAAATTAACAGATACATACAAATCTCGCAGAAATTGTAAGAAGACACTGACTCTCCAAGCTTGGCAAATTTTTTACTAGTAAAAATTCTGGTTTTTAAATAGTTTTCTACAAAAAAAAAATTTATCTTGAAGTTGTGGAGCTTTTCAAAAGTATCAAGGAGTTTGAGAGAAGATCATTTTTCAGTACAAGATTGAGAGCTACCAAAGGACTTGCTTAAACTCCACTTTCCTTTTGAAATGGCTCAGTGCTATCATTGAGAATCAGAAAGCGAATTTGTGATGACCAAGCTTCAGCAAGTCTGCAGCTGGCGAACTCACGTGGTTTCTTTCTTCGTGACCACAGAACAGACCAGGCTGTGAAAAGTCCAGTTGTTAGAACTGGAGATATGCATAGGGGATTCTTAAATGTGTAGTGAGAAGTCAAAAACATTCAGTTCAGATAATAGCCAAGAAATCCAGTCACAAACTGCAAAAAAAAAAAAGAGCAGATGTTTCAGCTTAGTCAATTCTAGCATGCTGAATAATTCGTAAGTGCAGAGCTCTCATGTAGAATGACTAGAGCAGATACCAGGTCCTGACAGTTGTCCAGCTGCACATCCCTCTCCTCCCTAGTAAAATTCTTAGAATTTGTATTTTTTGTTAGATCCACCTTTTCAATTTTTATTATTTCTTTATTTTTTACAAAACGATCTGCTGAGTTCAGTGCTGCACAGGTAACAAGGGTAGTTCTGCCCTCAAAAGCTGTTACTTTCTTACCAAAAGCAGTTGGAAGTATTGAAAAGAATCTCTTCTCTGTGAGAGATGGATTTGTTTCCATTGTACCCATGCATAATGAGGAATGGCAGAGGGAATCGGGTGAGTTTTGTCCATGAGGCAACTCTTGAACTTCCTGAGTAGTTAGCAGCGTTTAGAGATTCCTTGGAGTCCAACACTCGCCATCTCTCACTGGGCAGTGACTTTGATTTTAAAACTGCAGAAGAAAGATGAGGGACTTGTCTTCCAAAAAGGAACGCCAGTGGCAAGGAGCTCATGCTGTAGGGTTTTTCAGCCAGGAGCTTGTGACATTTGTTGTGGCATTTATGTTTGGATTGGTCTAACTTTTATGATTGTTTACCGTTTTAAAATTTATTCTTGGAGGCCTGGTTGCTTGTATCGACTGGTGATTTACAACACCCCTGGGAAGCCTCTGGGTTCGCCGGTAGGTACTCTCTGTTAGTTTATTCAATCCTTAGAGGAATTGTGATGCTGCATGTATATCTTTTGCTATAGCAACATTGCCATCTGATTCACCAACAGCATTACTACGTTATAGCGTGTTGTTCAGATCTTAAAGCTTTGAAAATTGGCAAACCTGCAGATGGGCAAGGGTGGAGCTTTACAAGAGAAAACCCCATGAGATGCTAGAAGAAAATAGCTCCAATTTGTTTTTAGCACCGTTTTCACCACATTTTGATTCTGCATTAGGGAAATGAAATGCAAAAATTTGGGGACGGAGTAAAGTGCATGCACTTTATAGAGAAGCCATCAGAGGACAATATTCTTGTTCATATTGTTTTCATCGCTCTTATTGCCTTGTTTAAGACTACATCTTTTCCAGTGCCTGTGTTGCTGCACTAATAACATCAGCATGTTGCAGTCACTGCTCCTTCAAAGACTAGTATTAATTGAAGCAATTTATTCTACCAGAGCTGAAGATGGCCTATTTATATTTTTATATAAAGAATATTAACTATATAAAGAATATTACATTTATCTTGTCATGTCCTGTCAGCTCCTTCATATGGATTTGCTGCCCTGTACATGCTTTTCTTAGGCTTGGCACAGTAGAACATAGGTGTTTCTCTGTGTTGCATAAGACATCAGAGACACTCACCAGCTATCACAATATGAAAGAAGCAGTCCTGTATCACCATCATTACTCCTTCATTGGCTTACTGGTAAAATGATGTCTCATTCTGCCAATTAATGGTGCAATATCTTATTTCAGCAAGAAGATAACTTTCGTAGTTTATGTCTTTCGACTTAGCATTAAATGTGATGTATATTCAATATAAAATATAAAGTATATGGTGCTGATACATTCCCAAGGGGCATGAGAAATCTTACACTGTGTCACTAAAAGCTGTAGTTACAGAAGACTGCTGCTTCATTTCTGCACAAAACTTCTCAGTACTGCAGAAAGCTACTGTATACACAAATGCATATGCAAAAAAAATCTTAGATTCCTTAATATTAGTAGTATAAGGCACAATGTGTCTAATCTTCATTTATGTTGTAGAGCTTTACTATTTGTAAAATAGTTGACTCTTAATAATATGGTCATTACATTTAATTGAACTGATCTTTGGCTGATGAAAAACATAAAGGAAAACATTTCCTTGTGCATCAAAATATTTGATATTCTCTGCAATGAAGAACCATAAAAATAGTGGAGGAAGATATTGCTGTGTATGCTAAGTAAGGTCAAAATTGCCAATTGCAGTGAAAAGCAGAATTCGTAGAACCAGAGCAGAATAAATACCCAGGTTTCTTGAAAATGAAGAATATTAATGGTGAAATATCTCTACCAAAGCTTCTGTTTGTAGTCCTCCTAAACTAGCCCTGCAGTTCTAGGTTAGGTGTTACAGTCTTTCCCCTCTAGGTTTTCCCTATATGTTGCATAGATATTATTTTAAATGATATGGAGAGAGAGAGACTCTGTATCCTAGATTCTAATTACTTTCTGGATGATAATGGTTTAGTACTGTAATTGAACTTACATGGCAAAAACATGTTTATGATACTAATTTCCATTTTGTTTTAATGTAATTTTTATCACTTTTTATTGAGTTTGAGCCCTTGGAATTATTTTGAAATTTCCATTCCAACTGGTGTAAATATTCTGCTTGTTACTATGCAGCTTCTTGCTGCAGTACGTTGTGTTCACAGAATTGGAGATTTGTTTTTTTAAATCTTAAATAAGAATTTCGTGGGACTGTTTATATGATAGTGACTCAGTTAATGCTACTCTTCCCTCTTAATTGTGAGCCAGTTCCCTTACATGGTTTGAAGGGCACTGTGCTACTTCAAGGGCAGTCTTCATATGGCATCTTAATCCTAGACATGTGCCATTTATCTCAGTGGCTTCTCAGAAAAGCAGCGGTGTATATCTGTTTCCTTAGATATGTCAGGTCAAGTCAATTGCTCCTTCCCTCCTTCAGTGTTCTTGAACTTTATTTTCTATTCTAGGTCTACGCTCAATTAACTTTATAGAAGTGTAACTCGCAGGATTCAATAGTCTTATGTAGGTTCTAAGTTAAAACACAATTGTAAGTGATGGTAGCCTCGGATCTGAAATTGCTCCTGTGCACTTTCCGCATGGCTTTTCGCTGTCTGAGTTCTAGGAATGGCTTCATATGAGCAGTGGGAAATGGATTTTTCTATTGGAGGTGAAATTATCTGAGGTTTTTAAGTATTCAGTAAATATGCCGTTTATCTTAAAGACTAAACCAATACCTCTGACCTTTGTGAATGATAACATGCCCCCATACTAGCCTTAAAGATGGTGATTAATCCACCTGAGATATGGCAGACATGAGATTACAGGCTAAATCGTGCACTCTGGGACTTAAATGAAGTTATTTCTCATGTGAGAAAGGTATCCTAATCACCTTTGATTGGGATCCAGATCCATTACCTCTGGTGAATTCAGGAACCACCAGACTGTCGGCCTGCACTTTGATTTCCTTCATATATGCATTTTCTTGTACCCTGGATGTGCAAAACATTTCCTGTGAAAAACTGTTTTGTTTAGTAATACCCAGAAAAATCTATGCCCTTTTATCTCTTTCTCATTTCACAGTCTGCATTGAGAATGAATAAATGTTTCTAGGAAATGGCTTGTATTTCACGTGAAAGGGTCTCTGTAGATTATTAGAAGTCAGCAGCAGCAGTTCTTTTGTCATATATCTAGCTTTGTTTCTAATTTTCCCATTTCTTACTCATCATTCTCTTAGATATCCACAGTTGTATCTTTTAATCTTCTTGTACAAACTGACTCCTCCACCCCAGTAGTAGTTGTCCTATTCTCCCTTGATTTTCTTCCAGCATGCCTAAATCTTGTTCAGACAGATGCTTACCACAGTATCTGAACTGCATATTCTTATCAGCTGTGCTGTGACTGCTCTGTGCAGCCTGCGCCATGAGGCATGTGGAGTCCAAACCCACACCGGTACTTTTGCAGCAGTCATATGTATTACAAGCTCATCACCCATTTTCTGCTCACTTTCAAGCCGCACAATTTTTTAACATTAATTTCTGTGTTTGCTTCTTCAACTGAAGTATCTCTGTTTCTCATTTTTCTTTTTCATAAGTTTTTCCTTTTAGTTATGCAAGATGCATATTATTATTTCACGTCTCGGTTCTTACCACTCCCATTTATTTTTCTCACTGTTTTGAGATATCTTTCCACCTTAGACATTTTAATTTTAGTAATTTGCTATTTCTTGTTCCAAATCATTAAAGAAAGCTATTAAGTAAATAAGATCTTACTATTGATTTGCTCTAAGCTACCTCAGAACTACTCTCCTCATTTTGATACGTCATTCTTTGTTGTTGCTTAGAGGCTAGTCTATAAATCACGTAATACTGTACTTATTCATGACAGAAACTCAAATTGTCCTAGGTGAGGTTTCGCAAGACTCTGTATGAAACAAAGCTAAAATTCAGGTAAAAGTATACTGTCTTCATTGGAGCTACCTATTAATTCTGCAGTAATATTGAAAAAGCAGTCAAGTTTGTCCAGAATGACTCATTCATTATAAGGTCTTGCTGCCTACTGCTCATCTTCCTGTGATTCTCTAGAGATGCTTTATTATCATTTATATAGCACCATAAATTTGGAAAAAAACCTAAAATTAGAATAAACTGTGTTCTTCCTCCTGAAAATCTCCCGTTCTTAAAGGCTCAGTAAAGCATCAACAGTCACATCAGTGTGCATAGATGACTTGCAGTTTTTTCGCTGCAAACAAGGTCAAGTTATGCTGGACTAAAAAATATAGTTCAAATCACTTCAGCTGCTGATCTTGTCCAGTATTTTACCCCTAGCAATGACTTGTGCTTTAGAGTAGAACTGTTAGAATAGTCCTAATAATTATGTAGTTGTTACAGAAATAAATTTTATCCTTCTTTGGATTTGCTAGCAACTGTAACAATATCTTTATATTTTCCTAATCCTGTTTTATATAATTTTGGATTATAAAAATATGCAGTCCAAAATGTTTATTAAGGTTTTCTTAATTATGATTCCATATTTCAAAGGAAATATTTTTATGTCTTCAAGGCAACTCCAGTCATAAAAATGGAAATGTTAGCTCAGGAAATCCTGTCAGTTCTTTAAGAATGACACATAATCCTACGCTCAGTCCTACTAATACCTTGTTGTGAATGATACTGAATTAAAGAAAATTCTCTAGATTACTGATATACTGCATTTTAAAAAAATGTAAATATTTGTTTTACCAACAATTTGTTTTATTCACTATTTTTATTCCTTAGATGTTAAGCAGAGGAATATCCAATTTGCTCCATTTATTTAATGGACCATTACCTTATTTCGTATTTGTCTCTTGTAAACATTAGTTGTCATGTTTACATTTTGTTAGGCTTTTTTATTATTATTGTGTTTGCTTAAAATCTGGTTTTATAATATTAAATCTCTCAGTAAGTGTTTAGCCATATTGCAAGACTGGCAAATGGAGTGAGGCCTCAACATACATGTGTACGTGATACAAGGATTTCGTATTTGTTACACATTATTTTGACTTGGAGTTTAAGAAACAAGTTGTCATTCTAGTGAAATCTGTTCCAGTTCAACTTTAATCTAAAAGCGTTATCAGACTGAAAGTGGCATAGGTTAATTCATGGAATTCCATGTACAGAACAGCGTTCATATTCACAGAAAATGTGCTCTGAGTTGACGCAGGTGTTTTGTCTGATGGCACGAGAACTGCCTGCCTCGCGCTCTCTTCAATTTACTGGCTGTCAGAAGTTTTTCAGGTTTCAAGACAGGGCTTCCCAAATTTAATTTGTTTGAATAGCATAACCTTAGCTCCAAAGGAATCGCCAGATAAAATTTTTCAGGTTTTGGTAACATAGAGGATACGTGCTTGTAGCCCATGACTGGTTGTAGCCCTTTCAAACTTTACTATATATCTGCTGAAAATTATCTTATTTTATTTCTTATGGGAATCATGTTTTCCCTGAAAAGTAGATCATGTTTAGGACAGTATTGTACTTAAAATTATGTTAGATAGCAGTAACATGCATTATGTGGACAGTAGCTACTGCTGCATTAACTAAAATTGTGCAGATGATCTTATTCACTGTTACGAATTTTTCACTTTTTATGCTAATGTTGGTTTTTAAGTGTTTTTACTAGTGGTTTGGGATAATTTTCATCCCTGTTTGTTTAGGTCTGAGACAGACATTTACCACAGTCCAGTGGTGTGAACATTCACAGCAGAGTAAATTTAAGTTCCTGGTTCAAGGAATATGTAATCATGGTGTAATAGAATAGCATGAACACGCAGCCTTTGCAGAGAAACAGGTGTGTAATAAATAAATGAGTTTATCATCAGTTTCATCTCCTAAAGGAAGTGGCACACAGGTTCTGAATATGATTGATCAAGTTCACAGGAGGTAGTAAACCTTGCAAATCAGTGTCTAATGCATGCAGCCTTGATTTATTTGAGCAGAAGGATTGTCTGCCTCATTGTGCTGATGACAGTCTTCAGAGTTCTCTGGCGTTGTTCCTGATACTCGCTGGTGTGAGTTTACCACAACATCTCAGTGTGATTTCCCCTGGGGAACTAACCCCTGAAGTAAGTGTTGGGCAGCCAGCAGCTGCGTCATTGAGAAAATCATGAAACTCCTATGCAGAATTTGACGTTTAATTTATCAGCGAGAGCTCAGGAACCCTAAAGTTATATCGAGATCAAGTTTTCTTTGAAGGTCCTGGCAGATATCAGTACCTTTCAGGACAAAGTTCTGAACAGCAGGTTCAAGAGATGTACTTTGGATGATATTCTTATCGTTTGACATTCCGAGGTTGTCCAACCATGTAATTGTTTTGTGTGTGCATTGAGTATGCATTTTTGGAGTTACGCATTGCTTGTGGAGGTTGAAAACAATATTAAAATTGTGACTTTCTCTGTCCAAGCTTTTCTTTCAGTTCTGGCTGAAAACAAAGTAAACGTTGACAAAGATCAGAAGCATGTCTGGAGTCAGAATTTTCTAACAAATTACCTTTTTTTCTGAATTTCACATTTATTTTCTCTATTTTGTCTTTACTGGGTGGTTGCACTTCTGATATATGGCTGGAACTATAGAATTCCTGGAAACATGGCTATTTCAGAAAGAAGCTAGGAAGAAGGTTGAAATGGAAAAGCTTTAATAAAGAAACTCTTATCAAAATTTGAACTCCCATAACCGAGTAACTTGAGAACTAAAAACCCCACTCAGACTGCCATTAAATATATATTTCAGAGACCCTTGATATTTGAAATATAACCTAGAAGTGCTGATTCTGCAAGCAGTTGTTTATCATAACCAGATCTAAAAGCCCTTTATCTCCTATCAGCTGATGGTCATGCTATAACCTTTGAATCATGGTACATATTTCTACAATGAATGAGACTCTAACGGCCTTATCAAATAACAGCAGTACTCATTGTGTTTAACAGTGCTGGAAATTAGTTTCGCAGGCACTGATCCTGGCAGGTCAGCTGTCACAAATTGATAGGCCTATCTGTAAATACATCGGACCTATAAACAAAATTCCATCTGCAAGAAATGGAAGTTAAAACTGACACACTTCTGAACAAATTAAATGTTCTGAAGCACAAGGATGAACAGGAAAAAATCCCTTCTGGAAATGGTTTTCCTCATGTTTCGTTTATTGACTTCAGCTGCATAGTTTGCTTCTTGGAGACTGAAAAGTTTGTGCCTGCTTAGAGAACACTATGGAGTTCTGTGCTAAAATTCAATATGCTCCTTCTCCTTACTCTCACCCCTACTGCATAAAAGAGGATTCTTTGTCTTGTTGCTTTTGAATAAAAAGAATAAATTTATGGTGTTGCGCTGGCATCTCTCCAGTTGCTGTTTGGAATGCTTAGAGTTAGTGCAGAATGTGAAACACAGGGTATATGCAAAGTCTTAGGCCTTGATATGAAGTGAGATAGAGTTTTTGAAAGGAAAAGGAGTGGCAGAAGGAATTGAAATGTCAGTCCACCAGTGGTGAAGTAATAAATGAATGTGTTACGCTTCCCATTTTTTAATAAATATTTAATGATCACCTGTGATCTGTGCAAGCCATTTTGGCCAAAACCTTCCATTTATCTTTACCATATGTTTAGTGCATAGGACAGCTGATGAAGGCTTAGGCAGTGAACTTCCTTTATGGGGCTGAGACACAATATATACCACACACGCCCCTGTGCTGCTCTTTGAAGTCTATTGAATCACGCTGATTTATGTCAGATGACAAATTTGTCAATTTCTTTTGGCAGTAGCAAAAACTAAGACATATCTTGACATATTTCAGAGCAAGCATCTAAATTCGAATTTAAAAGATACTATGACTATAGGAATCTACCTGTATTGCTGCAGACATTTTTATGTGCAGAAGCTCATCTATCACTCCAAGCCTGCATCACAGAGGGAGAGTTTTCAATCTGAGATACTTTAGCTTTTAAGAACGTCATCAGAAAGCTGAATATTATTCAGTCATGCTCCTTCACCATCCTCCAGGTCATCGGCATAAAAGCAGGAATCATTTAATTCTTTCCTCTCCTATATCTCAGCTTTGAAGATATAGTGACTATAGAATAATTTACATCGGTTTTGATAGTTATGATGGCTGGATATTCACTGAATGTCCCCTTCTTTTCTCGTTCCTTGTTTATCAGTTTAGTGCAACACAACAAAAATAAAACTATACGGATCTCTCCCATCACATTTTATTTGTTGGTTTGATTTTTGAGGCTCTAGGATAAAACTGAAGTCACAGAAATAAATCATGTAGGACAACTAGCCATAGGCATTTTCTGTGAAATAAGTTCTTTCAAGGAAGGTTTTGACTTGTTACATGAAAATTAGCTTCTGGCAGGACGAAGCCACATTTCACAGATCCTGGGCTATGTTTGATTTCTACAGGGCATGCCTTTAGCTAACAACACTGCTTCCACATATATAAGCATAGTATTGGTGTTTAAGAGTAAAGCTGAAAAAAAAAAGGAAACAGTTTCTACTTGATGCTATTTATGACTCTTCTGAACAAAGTGACACCATGGGTTCTGTCTGAAGGCAAAAGGAGACTCTGACTGCTGCTGCTGAAAAGCATATTTAGTTTGAATAATCCAAAGGTCACTTAAGATTGACTTTTCTATTGGACTTATTCTATTAAATTTTACTGTATTTCTCTTCAGAAAATGCAAAAAAAAAAGATTTTTAATCAATACATTATTTGCAAACCAAAATATTTAGATGTGATGTACCAAGGACATCTCCTGAAAACACGCAGCCAGGTACATCTAGCTGATGCATGAAATACTGGCAGATATGTGATATTTGTTCGTCAGGAGCTTGGGAATTTGAGAGGCTGTCATTGTTTTACTGAAGAGGTAGAAGTAGGGCAAGAACAAAGGAAATAAGACTTAAGATAGGATCTGAAGAAAGTCCGAGAGAGGAGACAGTTTGATACCATGGAATCTGTGTCAAAAATTCATGACTATAAGTGAGCGAGAACGTTTTGCAGAAGGAAAAAAGGTCCATTTTTGATAAGCAGTAGGGAATGATTTGAAAAGTTGGAGAGGATCTGAGCAGAGAGGGAAATAGGGGATAGTGAGAGCACAGATAATCCTGGGGACTGTCAGGCAATATAAATTTACTGGAGAGAAATGTCATATCAGAGTGATCGAAGTGAAATAACGTGACAAATACTACAGACAATACAGCAGTTATGTTACAGGCATCGATCAAAATGCATCCAGGCAAGGTAGTTGTTTATGTCTACCTTCTGAATCTCACTAATTCTGATTCTGCATTAAAAAAAGGCACACATCCCTCACCCTCTATCAGTTCTGGAATCAGTCAAGCTGTTGTTAAATATGTGTGTAAATACTGAAAGATTTCTGTCTAACAGTCCTTCAGACTCACTGTGCTTTCTGTTCTAGTTGGCAACGTGGGACTCTGAGAAAGGACTGAATGGTAGCCTACAAGAACGACGTCTGGGCAATGACTTGCAAGGATTGACACTCAAAGTGGTGACTGTCTTGGTATGATCCTATTTGAGTTCAGGAAAAAAAAATGCTCAAAATAAAAAGGAACTGAGTATTTCTGGCGCTTCCCACAGTATTTTTTCCCTATCATTTTCAGTTCTGTATTTTTGGATGATCAATTATGTAAGCAAAGGAGATAGAGGCTGGCCTTTTATTTTATGTGAAGCTGTGCACTGTCACAGATACAGAACATTTGTTTGTTTGCTTATGCTGTTGTTCTGCATTGTAATTCCTACTGGGCATGAAACCAGCACAGGGCCTGAGCGCACAGGGTGCGTTCCAGATACCATACTCTTAACTTGGATGTGTAGTTTCCAGCATTTCATGGATTTTAAGATCAGATGGGCCAATTATGATAATCTAATCTTGGCTCTTGTACACTGCAGGCTGTAAAAATTAATCAAGTGTTTCCTCCATCAAGCTTATAAATTCCCATTGAGATAAGCTATATCTTTTAGAAAGGCATAGTCTTTCCAAAAAATCATTACGCTTTGGGGACTACTGTCTATTAGTATACAGAGTGGTAACAGAGCTCCTGTCAGCTAAGTGCTAAATTAGGGACAAATTAGGGTTTAAATGCTTTCCTGCCTAAAATATTGTAGCTTGCAGATTGCACAATGCGATGTCTTTTTGTATTTCTGATTTCTCTTTTTCTGAATCATGGTACAAATTGAAAGTACTGCTAAAGATTGTTAAGGCACCTCAGCTCCCAGTTTTCTTTCCTCTTGGGTGACAGGGATGGTTATCCTGCAGCTTACATGAGAGGTGAGTAGATACCTTCAATCAGAATGTCAGTACCAGGTCTCAAAGGTGGCCAACTTGTGGTGGCTGTGTCACCAGCAGCCCTGGCACTCCCCCGCAGAAGAGAAGGACAGCCGTGCCTGACAGAAAACATACCACAAAATGTTGTGTTACCTTGGTGTCCAAACGCACTTTAATTTAAAATACTCTGGGAACGAGTACTCATGAAGGTTATTGTTTGAATTTTCAAAGTTTTAAACATTCGCAAAATGCAGTGGGTTTAGCTCTTGTTTCAGTATATCTCCTGGATAAAAGATTAATTGTTGTCTGTAAAAGATGGCTTTCTATATCTGATGTGGACTGAGATAGATGGATAGTAGTAATGTTCCTATCTAGGACTCATGTGCTTACCTTAATATCTGTGTTAAGCTACTTAGAACACTAAGATAGGTGTCCGTGCCCTCTGTATAGTCAGTGAGAAAGGACAGGTAGTTCAGAGAGCAGTTCATCCCTGTGGGCACCAGGAAGCTGCTAGAAGGGTTAAATTGTCTTCTGGAGTCTCTGCTTCTTCTCAAGAACTGCAGAAAACCCAAGGCCATGGGTAGGACTCAGGTGCTGAGGCAGTGCTGCCTGGTTGGGATTCCTCAGAGTATCCCACATGACCTACAGTTTTTGCCTCAGAAACTTATGAGTGGCTCAAAATCTGTATTAAATTGTCCAGAGTTAACTCAGGAAATGTCCTCTTGCCAAGCGAAGCAAACTAAAAAATTCATTTCAAGTATTGGTTAAGGTATTGTTTTGTTCTCAGGAAGAACCTTTTGTGATGGTGGCGGAGAACATACTTGGGCAACCGAAACGTTATAAAGGATTTTCCATCGATGTCCTGGATGCACTTGCCAAGAATCTGGGCTTCAAGTATGAGATATATCAATCTCCTGATGGCAAATATGGACAGCAGCTCCAAAATAGCTCTTGGAATGGCATGATTGGAGAACTCATTAACAAGGTACACAGACAACTATGGGTGGTTTGAGTGTGGTGTAAACTGTGCAATTAAAGACCCTGCATACAGGATAGGATCTAGGGAGTCATTCAGTCTATTTATTCCCAACTGTTCTCAACATTATGTCAGTGTAAATCTGTGTGTTTACATAGCTGTAAGAATAAGAAGAAGGGACATGTATGTGTGTGTGAGTGAATGGCTACAAATAATAGAGAGGAAATAAAGTATTCATCTTAAAATATGAATTACTATTATTTCAATTTTTGTCATTATGTCTTTGCTACTTGTTTGTAGATGTAACTGTATTTGGGTCACTTCATGGCAATGCATTTGATAATAATCAACTGTTTGACTACAAAACAGGAAAAGTGTCACTAGTAATATACCATAAAGAAGCGTTCAGAAGGACCAGAATTTGAAATGATCTCAAGATTATTCATTCATTTAAAACAGAGAGGACCAAATTTCTTTCTTAATTACAATTTCACAGATCAGGACTAAGTTAACTAACTCCACTGAAGTAAATGGGGAAACTTCGTAGCTTAGGATCTCCCAGTGAATGAAATTAGTGTGTATGTTTTTAATGTTCTTACTGTCTGACATTGGACAAATGTTAAGAAGGAGAATCAAAGAAATTAATATTCCATTTTGCTGCCCTTTGTAGAAAAGGTTCTTGTTTTGCAGTGGAGTTATTACTGAACGCTAAAACTTTCTCATTGTCTAGTAAACAGGCAGCTCAGTATCTGGTAAGTAGATGTTTAGGAAGAAATAGAAGCAATTAAAGCAGTGGCAGACATGTTTATGGTAATGGAATATTCTTGGTTGGTACTAGGAAATATAAAGATTTTTTTCTACTTATTTTACCTTGACATAAGCTGTTTGAATTTCATTGATTTGAAAATGTAGTAAGAAATTATGTTAATTTTTCTGTTTGTTTTAAATTGCTTTCTTTGAAGCAACAGAATATCTATTATGGTATTTTTAAAATGGTGTTTCTGCTACTGACTCCAAAGGATTTCTACGTGGACCAGCCTCACATAACATTTCTTTTACTTTCCAGACAAAATATAGATAGGAAGCAAAAACTACCTTGTATTTTTTGAAGCGAACTTTTTCAATGAAGATGGAAAAAAATCAAAATCTAATTGCAGCTCTTCAGAAGCTTTGAGAATCTTATTTATTAACTCCTATTTTATCTTCCATTGAGTTTGCATACTCTTTAAGGACCCTCTATGTGTAAAACTTACTCACTTTAAATATTGAGGTCAAAGCAGTTGCAGGAGCTAAGTTGCCTTTGGAGTAGTCTTCCAGTTACTGGCTTTTGCAATCACTTAATTCATTGTAAAAAACAAACAAAATCTTCCCTTCAATTGTCAGATGAAATCCCTTTGTGAATATGGGAAGTTGACAACTCTGCAGGGAGAACAACAACATAAGCTCTTCGCACCTTGCTATCAAATACACAAGCTAATTCTTTCTTAGTGCTTGCAGCGCAGCAGGTTAATATGGTTTGGACTTTTAGGCATCCTTTGGAAAACAAGCGATGGATAAAGGTTAAATAAGTTGCACTCACTCCGGAGAGGAGTTAGGGTGACACTTTCATTCTGGAATATGTTGACAGGTTGTTTCACTCCTCTGCTTTAGACCAGTGCAATTAACTAATATTCAGATGAGGAAACTGATGCTAGGTTCCTTTTTAGATAATTTATTTCCATTTTTCTAAATGTGTGAAGCTATACAAAGAAATACATGGAGTCTCCTGGTTCTCAAGAATTTTCTTCATGAGGCCCATGTTCTCCAAATTCTTGATGAAGGGAAGAGATCTGATCTGTTGTGTTTGTCTCGCAGAGAGCAGACCTAGCCATCTCAGCCATCACTATAACACCAGAACGAGAGAGCGTTGTGGATTTCAGCAAGCGGTACATGGACTATTCCGTGGGGATCTTAATCAAAAAGCCCGAAGAGAAAATCAACATCTTCTCTCTCTTTGCTCCTTTTGACTTTGCGGTGTGGGCTTGCATTGCTGCAGCCATCCCAATCGTTGGTGTCTTGATCTTTGTCTTGAACCGGATCCAGGCAATCAGGGCTCAGAATGCTTCCCAGCCTAGCCCATCTGCTTCCTCCACCCTCCACAGTGCCATCTGGGTTGTCTACGGAGCCTTTGTTCAGCAAGGTACGTACTCTCTTGGGAAAACTGCTGATGAACGTTCAGAAATGTTCTGCCTTGGGTAAAGCAGCTTGGGACATGTTTGTCTCAGCTGGAATGGTCTGAACATGAAAGAGAAAGCTTGTACGGGGTGGTGATATCTTTTATTAACCCAGCTGATGAAAAGTGGGAAGAAGTAGGTAAGTTGGGGAGGGGTTATATTCTGCTTTTCTGTCTCTCAGTAAATACAGAAAAAAACATTCCTAACAGGCTTTTCCACTTTTGGAAAATTATCACACGGTAAATAAACTACAGAGCTACCTGGATCAGAATCGCAACAGTTCTCCAACTCTGAAACTGTCACATTTTCTAATTGTTAAAATTTTAGTTTTAGAAATGTATATGGCTTTGAACTAAGAAGAAACAGTTTATCTTTTGGCTCTTTGAAATGAATAGGGAAATAATTTGTAGTCGTGTAACTAACTTTACATGCAGCAATCTCTAGGCACAGGACTAATCCTATTGAATTCAGTAGAATTGCTGCCATTAACAAAGTTACTTTTGTAAATAACTGTTGGCAAAATCTTACCCACACAATTTTTGTCCCATATCTATAATGTTAGTACTGTTCTTGGAAGACAGGTTTTGTTGAATGCTAGCATATGGGTATGTTGTTAACTTTTTTTACATTTTTTTCATTGTGATTGCAAGCTTATGAAGCTTCAGCTGGAAAATCCTTACTACTGCTATGAAACTTGGTCCCTCATTTTATTAAGGTGGCATCCCTGATGGGTTTAATTACAGTAAGATAAAATTAGCACAAGCATATGCTGAAGTGACTAGCACCAGCTGTATGGTAAAGTTTGGTTTCCAGCAATGTTCAAGTATAAGTGTGCTTGAAGCCTGCTAGGAGGAAATCTTCATGCTGTTCAAAATATTGTAAAGAGTAACGAGCAATGACACTAATGCTTCAGTCTTTACGGATTTAAATACAGCACAGATAGCATGCAAACCATTGGGCAGTTTTGTGGGATTTTTCCAAATCTAAAATGGTCATTGAAAGCACAATATTCCTCAGTTCTGAACATTTGTAATGATTTAATTCCTGCATGTTAGTTGTGCTTCACCATTAAATTTCTTTATTTAGAACATTCTTCATGTTCTTTAGATTTGATCCTCGTAATTCCCAATGGAAACATTTTGAAAGGTGATTTCCTAGAACAGTATCCAGGGCAAGAGGTTGACTGGAGAAAGCATTTTTAAATTGTCAGTCGTAGCGGAAGCAGTGATTTTTCTCACAGTGAAAGGGCGGTCTGGAGGGGCAGCAGAAATGCAGAGGAATAACTGCAACAAAGCTTAACATTATTGGGCCCGCTGAGGGTGATCGTAAGTGGAAGCTGCTGAGATCCTCATCTTCTCTCTTTATTTGTAGGGGGTGAGTCTACTGTCAATTCTGTGGCCATGCGCATTGTCATGGGAAGCTGGTGGCTTTTCACCCTTATCGTGTGCTCTTCCTACACAGCAAACCTGGCAGCATTTCTCACCGTATCAAGGATGGATAATCCCATAAGGTAAGAGCCTCTTCTTAACATGAAGCTGGAAACCTGGATTTCACAGAAAGGTATTATCCATTTGAGAACTCATTCTTGCAAGGAGGAGATAACTCTGTAATAAAATATTCTGCTTATTTTCAGCAGATGGGTTTTTTTCCCCCCTGCCTCCTTCTTCCTCACTCCAGCAACCTTCAAGCATTTTTGACAGGTGCATGGAAGGGACAGTGGCATTCCAATTGTGTATTTTTCCAGAAGACAGATCTTTCATGTTTATATGTATTTTGCTTAACTAGAGCTCTCTCTGCTTCAGCTGTCTTTATTTCTTTGCTGAACATCGGAGGGAACCGCCACCTCTAGGGAGCTCTGTAACATTTCACTTCTCACCTTTGGTGTGTAGTTTTATGGTCTCAATATTTTGATATACACTGTTGTTTATACTATTATTTGCATGTAAGGTAGTGTAGTTGGTCTTTTAAAATATAAATGACCAAAATATAAAAGGCCAGATTCAGTGACATTATTTACAGAGGAAACTTCTTCTCAGGGAGGAGAAGATAACTGAACCTGACTCCAGCATAATAGATCTAATAAAACAGTTGTTTTATTAAATTTATATATAATTCTCTACAGTTGTGTTGGCAATATTGTGAAGATAAATTACAGCTTCTGTAACAAACCCAATATATCTTGCACCTTTGGCTTCTTTCCCTTGCTGTTTGCCTACTAATCCAAACCCGGTGAGAATATTTCAATAAACCAGGCCTCTGAGCAGCTCTTGGTTGTTTGGTGGCAATTTATGTGTGTGTATGTGTGATTTGTTTTTGTTCAGGAAGTTTAAAAGCTGAAGACTTGTAATTTTTTCTCTCAAAACACAGACGAAATTTCCACCTTCCCACTGGCATGGGGCATCGGGAGGGCCATTGGTCTTTCTCAGCCGGTGCTGGCAGGATTAGAGTGTCACGTTTGGTCTGAGGGCAAAGAAGTGGAGAGGTGGCCAGGGGATGGGTGCTGTGACACAGGCTCTCCTTCTAGAAAGGAGGATTTTAGGTGCTTGAGAGTGACACAGTTACTCTGTCAGGCTCATTTGGAGTTGCGCTGGGAAAACTGAGGCTGTAGTGTTTGTGCTTGGCTCCTGAAGCAGAGGCATTGATGCTTAGGTGAGGCTGGCACTTACAAAAGCTGCTTTTGCCTTCTCTATGGTATCTGTGCAGAAGGATATAAATACATGTATTTCTCATAAATGCAAATTTAACAGTATTTCCAGTTTTGACTTGCCGTTGTATACTTGCAGGTAATGTAATGCTTTGTATGGATATAGTGTTATAATAATAATAAAACCAGCCCCAAAACCATAACAGGCTTTGTTTTTAAGTTAATTTTCTATTAGTTTGGTGAAGATAAGTGGTTTTAACAGTTACAGAAATAAGAACTGCAAGCAATTTCTGGACATAACACAAGAAACTAAGTAGAATAAAATTACCATGTAGTACCTGTGAGGCCTGGCCATAACATAAAGCTCAAAGAAAAGAATTGTTCCTGAAATACAAGATAGAAATTGTTACCTGGAAAGCCTGAATAATGATCTCAAAAATTTCTTCATGGCAGAAGAAAATCCCAGTTTGGTTTACTGAGCACCTGCCAAAACTCTGCAAAGTTCAGAGAAGGACAAAAGTAATTTAAGTTGCCATAAAGCTCACTACCTATGCTCCAGCTATTTGGCTATAAGGGCAGAGTTCTCTCTTAGATATTGTAAGCCACAGTGTGAATTGTTCATATTCCCTGGGGTGTCTAAAGTGGTCCCAGATGCTTTGGTGTAGGCACTCGAGTCATTCCTGATGTAATCTGAAATAGTAGTTGTCAGAAAGCTCTTGGATTTGGTCACTGGTTGGCATAACTGGGATACTTAAGGGACTTTCATCCTAAACATAAGGAAATACTTCTTTACTTTCATCCTAAACATAAGGAACTACTTCTTTACTGTGAGGGTGACAGAGCCCTGGCACAGGCTGCCCAGGGAGATTGTGGAGTCTTCTTTTGTGGAGACATTCAAAACCCGCCTGGACGCGTTCCTGTGCGACCTACTCTAGGTGATCCTGCTCTGATAGGGAGGTTGGACTAGGTGATCTTCTGAGCTCCCTTCCAATCCCTACCATGCTGTGATTCCATGACTTGCCTGTCTTGGCTTACCTTGGCTGTTTTACAAATTTTGCAAAATCTCCCTAAGATCCTGCTACTCTTAAAGAGAAGAAAGATCTGGACTAATCCTTCTCATCAAAAACTACTAGTGCCTTAGGAGAGAGGAGATGGAGTAAAGAAACAGTTTCTCTGGAAGCTGTTGAGCTTTCAACCATTTTCATGTCCCCACTCTTTAGCAGGGATTGTCTTATAAAATGTTGTGTCAGATTTAGGACAAATATTTTTCCTGGGAAAGTAAATTACTGCCTTTCATGAACATGTCATGGCCTGGTGCCTCAGATCCCAGTACTACTTATCTTCAGCATTGTACGATGTGAAGTGGCTATTTTTGCCTTTCTAAATCTGCCTCTCAGCTTGCCTACATTATATCTTTCACGGACCCGGAAAGGAATACTTACATGAAATCCATTTTTCCCACGCAAAGATGGACAATGAGTTATAGCTGAAAATGTGCTCACCAACAAAGAACTACCAAATCCATGTCTGTATACTTCCATTGTTAAGAAACCAACCCCCCAACCTCTCAGTAAATGTGTGCTGTTACCTCTCCCTCCATAAAGGAGTCCTCTGGTGTTCAGTATTGCTGCTGCTCGATTGCCAGCAGGAGAGACAATAGTGTTATGGTGCTGCAGTAGCTGCAACATAGTTAAGGTTTTCATTACAAGACTGATTTTCTTCCTAAGATCCCTCCAAAATGCCTAATAAAAGTTGTTTCAGCATCAAATTTGGCATGTGTGGTCTGTGACTAGCAGAATAGGAGTATGTTTGATTGAATAACTAGGTGTCAATCAACCCAGTGATCATTACCTCTACAATTTCACTGCAAAACAAGTGTGTCATAGAAATCAAAAATGATATTTATTAGAAGGGGCTTGGTGAGACATTCACTGAAGCGAAGTTGAACTGTTGGAAGGCAGATTTTTAGAATTAGCATGTCAGATGAAAGCCTGCTGTTGAGGGAATGATTTTTGTTGAAATGTAGTATTGGCAAATCCCACAAGGCTTTTCCTCCCTGCCCTCAGTTTCAGGGACTGCCTGTGGCTCCCAGGCAGCTGAAATACCCAGAGTAGGAGGCATGGCAGAAAGCTGCTTTTAAATGTTGCCTGTATTTCTGTATGGCCTGATGGAGACTTCCTAAGTTGCAGTTGGGTTCCAAAGTGCTGTGATGTCCAGGTGCCCAGATTCCATGTAAGAAATATGCCTGTTGTGGAAAGAACAAAAATCTTTCTCCTTGGAAAAACCCAAACCCCTAAGGGCTTCATGACAAGAGAGCATCCAGCTTTCTGGTATGGCACATCTGCACATGCTGTCTGGCTCCTTGCACATCCTGTGTGCATGTCACCCATCCCACTGAGACGGGGTGGTCGGGAGAGGCAGAATATGAAGTTTGGGACCCACATCAAAACCTCTGGCCCTTTAGGAGACCAAGGATAGCAGAAAACAGTGTGAACCTTCCTTGACAGTGCTCTCTTTTCCAGTGGCTTGTGGTTGGTACTTCTGCAGCTTTTTGCTCTTTTAATATCCCTTCTCTGAGCTTTCTGTCCAAATTACCTCTTGTGCTCCTCTCCTCTTCTCTGCCCCAGCCTCAGAGCAAGGGAACAAAGGCAGGGCAATGAACCATCAGTCAGGTTTCTCAATCATATGTGGGGAGAGGAGCGAGATGTTACCTGGTTCTGGAAATGGAAAGCATTTTTTGTGAATGTGCTGGTGGCAACCACTTTGGAGCTCAGGCTGGGAAGCCATGAACCATATTCTAACTTTGTAAATGAGCAGTCCTTAATCTTTGTTTTCAAATAGGAATCTAGGTAGTGTTCAGAGCCTGTACTGATCCTTGAAAAATGTGTTTAAACCCCAATGATTTGCATGTATTATTCTGATGTTTGCCTTCAGAACTATATGCAGCTGAGAAGTCTTCTAATGAGTCAGTCTGCCAAGTAAGGGCTAAATTATTACTTGCGAGTTTGTTCTTTCTTTTGTCTTATTACATTTTCAAACAGCCGTTGGATCTGCTGTCTAGCCTTCCATTTGTAATTATGAGTTTAATTAGCAGTGACTTAACTTCCAGGTTCATTTCTTGTTAACAAGCACGCTGCATGCAGTTCAGTAGCTGCACAGATATTTTGAGGCTCAGGTTTGGGAGAGCTTGTCTGACAGGAGGTCAGAATCATGCAGGAAAAAATAGGACATAAAATAGTAGGCTGTTTGCGAAGTCAAAAAGAGTTTAAATTTAAGATTTTATCAAATTGATCCTTAACATTCATGGACTGCATACAAATGCACGTTATATCTGCTTTTAAGTTCACAGCTGTTGTTTCATGGTTTGAGATTTCCTTATTTTCAGTTCAATCCCCACATCTCATGTGTTTTGGTCACAGCTGAAGATGTACTGAAGCTTAGTTGAGGTGGTAGCTTGCCACTTGGAAGACTTGGGTGCAAACTCTTTTTCTACCACAAACTTTGTTTGATCTTGGCAAGCTCAGCCTCCTCCCTGTCTCGTTTCCCTTTCTGTACAACAGAGTAACAAATTTTTCATATCTTGTATGGCACATTGTCAGTTCAGCTGCTTTAAAGATGATGGCCAGAAAAATGACCATGATATAATAGCTCTGCAGGTATCAAAAAAGATACATTTTCTGGGTTGCATACAAAACAAAACCAATCTCAAAATATTTTAAAAGAAAATGAGGAAAGTATTTTGAAGATGCCAGCTAGAGGGAAATGAACAAAGGTTTCATCTGCTGTGGTTAAGTGGATTTGATAGGGTTGATAGCAAGAACCTCACAGGAATCTTTCTGTATTTGCAGTGATTTTGTCTTGAAATTCCTTGTATTTGAAAACAGCTCTTCTGTTGTTAATATCATATGTGCCTTTCTAAATATTTCATCAGCTCTTCTTTTGTTATATTTAATTCGTGCTATGTTTTGCAGTGTCTGCGCAGCACCTCAGGCACGCTGGCAGGAGGCATGTATGAATGAGCATGATAAAAAATAATTATCGTGATTATTATTTAAGGCCTGTGAGCGAAAGCTTCAATCATTAAATAACCAGATTAAGTTCATCCATAAAAAAAAGGAGACTGAAAAGGAGTGCAAGAAAGATGCAAGCGAATGAGCAAGGACAAAAACTCAAAGCCTTCTTATCTTTCCAGAACATTCCCTGTTTAGTCCACGTGAAAGAAACATCAAGGGCACTGCTCTGCAGCCAAGCAGCAGCCCTCGAGGCCAGAACTTGCTGAGATTTGCCCGCAGGCACTGCTCGGGACAAGACAAAGCGTGGTTGCCAGTGCTAGAATCCCGTGTCTGTCTTTTCTTTAAATTTTCATTGATGGTGCTTCCCGGTGGATGCTCCTGGGAAACCTGGGGCTTCACAAAAGCTTGGAGCTATTTAAAAAGCTTTCTGAATGTTGGCATATGCCATTCAACTGCAGTTTAAAATGGATCCTAATTGCTCCTGTAATTGAGCAAGCAGGCAAGCATATAAGTGAAAATGTTTCCCAAGGATGTCTTTCTGGGCCAAATGAGAATATACAGCTGAAAACCAAGAGTTTTCATGCATTCTGTCTCTTGGGTTGCTGTTATAGAAATGTGGTGTATATTGGAGGTCAAAAACAAACCGAGAGGTTTGTTATTCCACACACTCTTCAACTCTACTTTTATGACACCTGTACTGTAGCATCTCTTGTTCTTGTTACTGGGAATTTCTGTGACTTAAGTGGGTTGAAGCATTAGCATTCAGATGCACGCATAGTTTAGAGAAGAAAATGATTTGGATATGATGTTAGCAAAATGTACCATCTGTGCAGGTAATAAAATGATTTTTCATTATTTTTTTCTTTTGCTTTGGAAAGGTGAAAATCTAGCAAAAGCAGCAGCCCTGATAACAGCCCATCAGAATTTACAAAGATTGGTTCAAATCTCATGTTTGATATGCAGTCTCTTTTTCTCGACTCAGATTGAGTTGTCTTTTAAGTCAGATTTTCTCATATTAATATAGGTTATTCACAGACTGTCCATGGAGTAGAGTAGCTGTATGATTTCTGCATACATTAAATCTCCTTGGCCCCTGACTTCGACTTTCATTGTTGTAGTATGTGGTTTCTTTTTATTACACAGGTAGTACCTATGTCTTACTGTGTTGGTTTTTATTTTCTACTTGACTCCTAAGGGATAAACAGTACAAAATGCCATAATAGAAGATTTTTGCCCAATAAAGAAGCTGATTTAATGCTTTATATGAACTGATCATAAAATCTAATATAACAGGATATTAAAAAAAGCAAAATAATGATTACTACACCAATTCAAACAGAGATGGTCTTAAAGCTTCAGACATTACCTAACAGTAAAGACTACCTCAACCCATCGTTTTTTAAGGACAAAAACAGGAGGAAGAAATAAAACTTCATGGTGAATTCTGTTTTGAAAATGAATCTGGATGAGGAACAACCATTAAAGTAGGCTGGCCAGTGTGCTTGAGTATTTGAGTTTCACTCCTGCAAAAGTATTATTTTTTTCCACTATATGAGGTGGATATTTATTTGACCTACAGTGCATAATTGCCTAACTGCTTTTTATGTGTCAGTGTATTATTCCATGTATTTGCCTGCTAGCTATATTTGCTGTTCCTTTTGGACTGATATATACTCTTACATGCCTCTATGGTATGTATCTTTGCCAGAATAGTATTTAAACAAAGATCTTCAAAGTAGAGAGCCAGGTAGAACTTGAAAATATATAAATATCTTCATGAGACTTACAAGTGTAATCAAATTTTGTATGAGATAGTTGGAGTAGAGGCATTTGTCTTTTTGCCAGCTGTGCTGTGGACACAGGAGCTTCAGTCAAGGGATGATGCAAACAGCTTTGTGCAGTAACATCATAAATCATATAAGCTAGATTCACTGGTGTTGTGAGGAGACTTTATTTTTTACTCTCTGATGTGTTTTTTTCTCCCCTGCATTTTTACAGTTCCCATGCATTTGCAGTATGTATGCATATTTAGTCAAATGATTGTACTGCTTTTGTGTAATCACTTAAAAAAAAAAAGGTGTTGGTTTTCTGGGTCCTGAAAGAGGTCCTGCTGACATTGTAACAGCTTCTTATAATTTCTTCTTAGGATTCCTCACATTAAGATAGTTTGCACATAGTCTTTGGTATGGTCTCTTTCGGGAATGTCAGCCCTCCTGTAGTCCTTTATGCTTTAAATCGTCTTCTCAAAACACTTTTTCCTCCAGTTCCTGAGGTCTGTGGAGGTCTGGTCTTTTGAAATCCATTATTTTTATCCTGTTTCTCTTGCCTTTTTTTTTTTTTCCCTGATGACAGTAAGCTCCATTGTTTTGCAAACACTTTTAATCTGATTCCTGTTCTCTTTGACATTTTCATTCAAATCTAAAATAGCCATTCCCCTTATAAATGTCTCCATGATAGAAGATCATTCTTTTTCACACCTTTAACTCTCAACACCTTAAATGATATATAGGATGCTATTTCATCTTCTGAAATAGAGTTGTACCAATACCAATACATTCTAAAATGTTTATAGACTGTCTTGCAATGAGGTGGAAACTTTAAACTTTCCATTTAAAGGACAGATTTGAAAAAATTAATGTCCTTATAGGGAAATTTAGAAAGTATACCTGAGGATGAAAAAAAAACAAACCAAAAAAACAACCCACAAAGAAAATAGCAAAACACTTTCAATAGATATAGGATATGAGTGTTTAGGAGGGAAAGGAGCTGCGGATTCTTAGTTTCCCTGCGAACTAAGACACTGCTGTTTATTACCATGAGTGCTTTCCTTTAAGTTCTTAGTTCCTGTGTTTTCTGGAGGGAAAGGAAACTTTTCTGGAAATAATACTGTGTTGCTAAAGGAAGAATTGCATATGCTCCTTCCACTTCCTGGGCTCATCTGCCTTGCAGAGCATTGTTTTCTTCTGCATGCGTGCCCCCATACAAGATAACACAGGAGCATTTCCAGACTCATCTGGAGACAGGGGATAGATTGGTGTTCCCTTACAAAAGCTATTTTGATACAGCTGCCAAAGTTCCATTAAAAGAAATGTAATCAAATGCACTAAAGTTGTTTGCCTTCTAAACCATTAAAAAACAGCCTAGGAGAATAAGCCACTGATTTAATTTGAAATGATTTATGAGTAGTCATATCTATCTAAAAAAGAATAGAAACCCATCAGTCAGAATGGGGTGGACGTTAGCTACTATGTTTCTTTCATATGGCAGTAATGCAATTTCCAAGCTCATATTTCAAGGTATGTAATTAAGCTATCCAGTAAACTAATTAATCTCAATGTAAGGAACAGCTACTTGGTTTTGATGTGATGCTGTCAGTGTTTCTAGTAAGAGTTCAGGAATTCAGGTGAGACTCTTGTTCAGAGTGAGGAGAGAGAGGCAAAAGAATAAGGTCTTATTTCTGTGTACCTCCTCGTACGTCGGGCTGATGTGAGAAGTACACCGTATAGCAAGTGTTTGCAATCCGTGTCGTCTGAGGAACAGGCAAGTGGGCCTCCAGACTTTAAAATATGCATATGTAATGCCTGCACTTTAGACATCAATAATAACTGATGAATGCTATATGTGCTGTCGGTATTAATGAAGAGCCCAATGTTTTGATTTCCCAGGAGTACAAAGCACATGTTCTTGCAATCAAGATGCCTCTTCAGAGCCCTTCTGTTTTCTTCTTCTCTTTCTGTCAACATCGATAGCTTCTGCTTTACTCCCCCTGGTAAGGGAAGGGTGTGAAGCTGTTTTCCAGCATCACTTTGTACTTCTGACAGATCTGAGCCATGTGAATTCATCCAGCTCCTTCACCCCAGCTGTGAGACTGCTGACACGGGTGCAGGCAGCAGCCCAGAGCTTTTGGCACCGAGATCTTCATTCATACAGTGTGTGACAGCTCCTGATAAATCAAAAGTTAACTAGGAGTTGAGTAGGACCTTATCCCACACCAGGATTTCATGGGTTTTAATGGAACTGCTCACAGTATATTAGTCCTAACGGTCATGCTATAAAGTACCGCTCACCCTGAGTAAGGACTTTGTAAGCCAGCACCAAGATGTCAAGCTTATCCGTTCCCCGCTTTATTTAATTAAAAAGCTACTCTTTGTCTTCTGAGTGCAAAACAGAACGGCAGTGGTATCAGTATTCATGACACCGGTTGAGAAGGCAGAAAGCAAGTTTTTCCCTCTCAGTCATTAATCTTCACTAGGATTTTTAGCTTCCAAATATGAGTAGTTGAACACACTAACACAGCAAACAATTTGAAGTGCATCTGCATAAATAATAGAGGTAGTTTGTTATTTTCATTACAGGTAAAAGCGTGTGTCAGTCGCCAGATGTGTTTGATTCAGACAATATGATTTTCGTGCCAACTTTGTGATATGTTTGATTTAGGTGAAGTGACTGAAACCTGCTGTTGGGACTGGGTTGCTGTTAAACACCAGCTGCAGTTTTTATTTTAATTAATAATTTAAGGAGTGGAATAACTTGCTTTAATGAACTTGTTAACCCTTAAAGCTACTCGCAGGAAGGTCATAAGGGCAAAATGATTTAAAAGGAAAGCAAGAAAATATTCAAAGGTAGTCCAAATGATGTATTTTTTTCCCAAACATGTTAAAAGCTCTTGAGATGTTTTCATCGTCTCTTCTTTCCATTTTAATTTTCTCCTCACAGGCTAACCCAGATTTTTCAGAAGGACTGATTATTCTGGATTGCAGGGTGAGCAGTAACTCATCATAGCTGCTCTGAATCCCTTTCCAGGCTTTTAAACTGAATCTGCAAACATCTTGCAGATATGTTGTTGTGCCAAAACTTTCCTCGATTCGTTCTGAAAATCTGCCGAGTCATGTAGTAGTGTAAAAGTGGATCTGAGCATACGAATGAAAGCTCCAGCTTTTGAAAAGCTGGACATGAATCTTACAAAAAAAAAACTTGAAGGAGATTTCTCTGAATGTCTCTTTGTCACTGTCTACTACGTTCACTTGTTAAATTGCAGACATGGTGGTCAAACTGGGTAGTATCTCAAGGGTATTAATTTGTTAGACATATGGAAAAATGGGGTGGTGAAGAGGGATCTTCTAAATACCTCTTGTGGATATAAAAGAAAGGCTGCCTTCTGATTTTGCTCCCTCAATTAGACATAAGATAACTCCTATGTGATCATAAATATCCATCATGAAAGAAACTTAATTCGGAGATCACAAGCTATGGGGCACCAGTGGATCCAACTTTGAGATGCAAATCTTTGGAAACGAGCTTCCATTGCTACCACTATTTATTGAGTTATTTGTTCTGCTATTTTTGTTTTTAAAAATATCTTCAAGCTAAGTAATTATAACTTCTGCTTTAAGGACAAACATGATTTCTTTATCACATGATAACAATGCAGAAAATGTAGGGCATCCGGAAAGAAAATATTTATTACAGATAAGCAACAAAAAACCCCCCATAGTTGATGGAAAAATCAGCAATCTGAGTGACTTACGCTTTTGTTGCCTGGAGGAGCTCTGGAGAAGAGGAGGATTGGAAGTATAGTTAGAAACATTGGACTGGCAATCAGGAGATGTTTAGCTTATTTCCAGCTGCTTAACAGATTTTTTTATGTGCAGTGCTGGAGCGGAGCCAATGTCAGCTCTAGGCAAAATGAACTTCTACAATCCAGCGACAAGTCAAGTCACACTCATGCAGATCACTGCAGATGATTGGAGTTGCCAAGGTGGTCCTGAGGGCATCGTTTAGAAATAACAATGGATAGGAATAACCAGAAGTCTAATTTTGTTTACAGAAGAACCTGTTTTACTGATGATGATGAGAATCCAGTTTGAGTTTTGGATCCAAATTTGAGTCTCACAGCCAGAAAAACTCTTAAGTCTTTTTTTTTCTAAAAATGGGCATGTATCCTAAATAAACCACTGGCAGATACTAAGAAGTTCTGTGAACAATGGGACACAGCCTAGTTGCATGGATTTTTGTCCTGCATTTCCCTCACTTTGATTTCAGTAAAAGTGGTGCAGATTGTTCTGAGATCAGTAAAGCAAAAGCAAGATTTCAAGTGATTGTTATAGAGCGGTTTTTTTCCTGCATCTTAGACTCTTAGAAAGTACACGGAGCCTACAAATGTTTTGCCAATACGCAGTGTGTAGCTAGTAATTAATTACTATTAAAATCATAAACATGACAGTGTATCACTTTTTAATAGCTCAACTGTCTTCACATTTCAGTGACTATACATACCATTTGTTCCCTTATTTTAAAACTTAATTATGCAGTAGCTTTGTTGGAACAGAGTCCTAGTGAAAACAGTCGATCTGCAGTAAAATTGTTGCTGTATTGTGAGTTTAGAAGGCAGTTTGGTTTAGTTTTCTTGTCTTTTCCTTTGGATGTAGGAACTGAGGTTACTGGAAGTTGTTTCAAAGAAATTAAATCATTGTGGAAGCTGTACGAGTTCTGTGCTTCTAGTATTTTATGGACATATTATTTGTCTGTGTTCTTTTGCCTTTTTCTTACTCTTTGTATGTTTGTCTCCTATCCTGGAAACCCTTACGCATGTGCTTTTGTTTCACTGATCTCAGCAGTACTGGTCTACCGGTTAGGTATGCTAGATACCCTAAAAAAGAAATTTCTTTAGGGCAGCAGAAAAAAGACAGTCCTAATCCTTCACTGGAAGGGTGACAGAACTGTTATCATCACGGGTGACACAGGGGACATGTAGCAAACCCGCTCCACCTGTGGCAGAGATAAAGCTGGCTTTAGCTTCTTTCCCCCAGTAAATCCATAACTGAATGTTAGATTTTGCTTTTGGTTGCACCTACTATAGGGCAGTGAGTCCAGACAAAGGCTCATAGATGCCACCACACTTCCGGCAATGACCGTTATTGTCATGAAAGCAGCCGCTGCAATGCTATTACCTGCTGAGGAATTTGAGTACTATTTATTTAAACTATAGTAAAAGTATGTAGTTGACACAGCAACATGTTCTATGACAGATGTCAATTAATTGTTTTGTCCACTGGATGAAAGTCCCTGCCCCTTTGAAGTCACGTGTAGCAGCTGATCCTGCTCCAGTGATGCTGACAAGAGCATACAGAGCTGTAACTGCCTGCACTGTTTGTCTCTTTCTGTGATTTGGAAATGTTTAGTCCTGGCGTGAAGGGCTGCAACTCCATTGATTAAATGTACTTTAATCTCTCAATGCTTATGGCTTCCCTTGTAGAGACTCCCATGAGGCTTTTTCTGGTAAGGCTTTTGTTTGAAGCAGGTAGTATTTTTCATGGACAACTGATGAAATGAGTTGTATATGAACTATAGAATGATATATTTGCTGGTGAAGCACTTGATCCTGCAAAGTGTATACTAAGCATGCAAGTTCTGCTGCCATTTTCTACTGGGCTACCTTGATTGGTAAAGTTAAGATTTTCCTTAGTATATTTGCTGAAGAAGCCTATAGCTCTGCACATCACTGCACTGAGACAGAATTAAGAGCATTTAAAGTGAGCATTGCAGTGCAATGGGACAATGCAGAATTTTATCATGTCACTATATAGAAGTTTCCAATGTAATGATTGATTTAAGAGCTCAGCTCTGATTATTCATGATTTCAAAGAAAGTCAAAGAGATGTACAAACTAAAACCATGAACCTGATTCTTCTGAAGTCTAGGGTTATTAGATGTGGAGATAAACTTGCTTTCATTTTTATATTCTCTGTACTAAGGCTACTGCCTTTCTGATAATACTTTGAACAATTTTATCGGCCAGATTAAGAATAATCTTTAAAGTGGCTCATCTTTTACATCCAGTCCAACACACACTGGTAACGTTCCTATGTGGACATGGAACAAGTGTTAGAAATTTATAGAAGTATGTCATAATAACCTTTTCTTTTTTTTTTATACACATGTACTTTTAAAGACAGGTCAGTTCAAATGTTATCTCATTATTCAACTAATATATTACTCTCTGCAATATAATTGAAGGCTTATTAAATATTTGTTGCACTAGTATTCAGGGGCACTAACTGCTATGCTTTCTTCCACTTTTAAGTGAGCTTGTGCTTTTGTAACTTGGATTCAGCAAGACAGTGAACCTTTTCCTGCAAGTCAGTCTATCATCCCCTGGTGGCCATTTATAGCCGTAAGAGATGGAATTTTTTTTTTTTTCATGATCTTCAAGCAACTTGGATAAGCTAGGTCTAAAGAGTGTCTTTATGTGGAAGTTTGAACTCCATTTCAGATGTCTTAAGACCCACTCAGAAATTTTACTTAAACCTGGAGATCCAAAGTTCAAGGATTGTTCACCTGTGAATTATGAGCTAAGGCTCAAATCCTGTGCCTTGCAGCTTCACAAATGGGTATAAAAATAAACAGGACTCAGGTCAGGGTTCAGGTTCTGAATGGAAGGATCTCCTGCTCATGTAGAAATTATCTGTATCACCACACTACTACCCACAACCTTGATTCAGCTCTGCAGACTATTTTCTCACTGGAGGTGTGTACAAATAAGAAGCAGATCCTGCAGAGTCTGTCCGGCTTCCAAGTCCATCTCAGTGGGTGGACTGATGTGGTCACCAACAATAAACACCTTTTTCTCATTTGTTCTCATTGTCTTGGCAAAGACATCCATGGAGGGTGTAATTCTGAGCAATTTTTTGTCTCGGAATGTGGACGCTTTTCTGCAGTTCACAGTAGGCAGAATTCTCTTTCAACTTATTGTTTTCCACTGGTGATAACTTTATCAAATAAATCTCTTTTGAGGTATGAACTTATATTGCAGGTTTCAGCTCACAGGTATTTTTTGGGCTTAAACTGATTGTATAAGGTTGTCAAATCAATTTAGCTACTTTTTTTTTTACTTGAAAATTCAGTGTGTTTGCTTTTTTCCCCATGCATAAAACACCTATTGCCCTCTCATATATCCTGTTGAGAAAACAGTTATAGTTAGGAGCTGCACTTATGTTTAGTTCTGTAAATGTAATGAATTCTTAGCTTTTGAAAAAAAATAAATTTAAAAGAAAATAAAGTAGCTTCAAGGTATTTTAAAATAGAAATTTGGGACTTGTACCATGCATTTTGTGTATGCATTTCTAAGGATTCATTTAGGCAGAGCAGCTTAGAAAGTCTGTGGGACACTTTATTTTGATGGCAGCCATCACCTAAAATATTACACTGCCTTGAGAAAAAAATCTCAGGGTTCTGGTTATTCAGTAAAAGAAGAAGACAGTTTTCTCTGCCAAATGTGAAAGAAACAGTAAATTTATTTTACTGTCCGTATATGACTTAGCAGTTAATATTAATTAAGAAAAATAATTAATTTCAGTTGAGAGGAATTATTTATATCTTATTGTTTGACTAAACATTCATAGTGCAAGGAAGGAAGAGGTTGCTCTGAAGTGTCCTCACAACGTGGAAGAACGAGGGTAGAGTGCTGATCATTACTTCTATGTCTAACCTTAAACTTTATTATTCCTAATGGTATATGTGCAGATGAACAAATAGCAGCTGAACTGAAAAATCTTGCCAAATTTTTAAATAATACTGTGGATTTAGACATGTAGAAATATTATTTCCCCTTAAGTAACAGAAAGCTGGAAAAATCCTCAGTTTTATGGTGTCAGAACACAGGCAGTTATGAAGACTAGGGAGATACTACCTCTAAAGCAAGGAGTTGTCAGGATTTTCTCACTATAATTTTTCTCAGGCTGAAGTCAAGATAGAATACTACATTAATTACCGTGATGTGTAAGACAACTACAGGATAACATCATGGTGCCACTGATTGGCCTCTTTACAGTAATAGACTTTACATACACAAGTCCACATGTGCAGCTTGCTACAAACTTTTTTAAAGTTTAAGAGTAAAGACGAGGAATAACTCAGTAACCAAGCGTATTTTTTGCCTTTTTCTTTGTTCAGTTATTTAAAAGACCTTCTTTTAATTAAAAAAAAAAAGCTACTATGAAAAAAAAAGAAAATTGTCCTTTTTAAATTTAGTAATGTTAGGGGCCTGTTTCTTCTTTATTTTTTTAATTTATTTAATACTTTGATCACATCTGATGATCATGATGACTCCAGTTGAGTTAACTCATCAGCAGTTACTTCAAAGCACCTCGTGACAGCTCTAGCCTGTTGCTTAGGCAAGACTTGTTCATATTATTAATCTAGAAAGTCTTGGGTTTATAACAGTTACAGACTAAAATAAGCACATAGCGGCAGCATATTTGTAGTGTATATATCTACAGCTAGACAAGTCTTACTTGCAAGAAAATGTCTCCAAAAAGTGTAACTTCACATATTGTTCTGGCAATTATTTCTGGCGGTCTCATTACAAATATTAGTACAGCTATTGCCCATTTATTCTGTGGTATATAGTTTATGTCAATATGTTTTTTAAAAATAAAACTAGCAGAGAATCTAGTTTTCACTTGACTCTACGTGAAGTAATTGCAGCTCCACTGGAAATTATGTATTTATATAGAAAGCATATCTATGTGCATTAAATATTTTGGCCACTAATACAGTTTCAAAAGACACCATTCTTGTTTAGATTGACCACAGGTGCGTTTACTTAAATCAGTTGGTCTACATATACTTGTCTATTATAGCAGTCACACAGTGGATATATTTATCTAAAAATTGAAGTTTGGCTCCTATAGCTGTGAGAAAGACTGGCTTTTTCCGCTTTATTAGTTTTATCTTTAATCACACTTACAGAGAGCCCTTAATGGGTTGTGAGATCCAATAATTGTGGTGGTAAAGTTAATGGGGCATATTGTTATCCTACACATTTTTGTTGCAAATAATTCTATATATTAAATGCATGAAATCTTTGCCATGAGAAATTGAGACAAGAGTTTGAGTGCCTAAAGAAGGTGGGTCCAGCTAGTGGCTGATTGCAGAAATAAAGCTTAAGAACGATGAGAGCAGCTGCCCTTACAGAATTACAAAATTGTAAGATACAACCAATGTCTGAAACACAGCAGTGAATGATTTTGTCTAGCAGTGGCAGATTTGAGGGAATTAAAAGAACATTGTTTAAAAACTGCACATGTAATTATCTTAATTCACCCTGTAAAAGCCAGGAGGTACTAATCTCCATTCAGTATCTTTTGTGTGTGTGACTGACCCTGCCATTCCCAGATCTTTTGATCACCTCTCTGGCCATGGAGACACTGAGCATTGCCTCCACTTTCAATGTAGAAATACAGTACAGAGACATTTTTTATACAGAGTAATAACTGTGGTCTAAAGCATTACCTGTCAGGATAGTTTCTGAGATAGGTTCTTGGCTAAGTGGTCCATCTGGTAGAGACATAAGGTTATTTTCTCACTCAGGCAGTCGCTATCCTTCTGAATTTATGCTACAGGAACCACTTGCAAGCTGTGTTACCTACTGTGCCCCTCGCTGTATCCTTTGACGACCATCCGTCTCTCTCACAGGGTGTTTCCAGTGGTGGGGCAGTAAGGAGAATTTGCTGGGGCAGGAGCTTTTCTTACAACACAGCAAACGGGGCACTGCGAGAAAGGCACACGTCATCACAATATTCCAATTCCTCTGTTCCAAGGAAATTCTGCCAGCTCAAGGGGCAGTAGATTATCTTGATTTAAACCCTGAATTTGCTCTCTGTGTCCTGTAATGTTTAAAGAATTGAAGAAACTGCACTGCTCATAAAGCAACACGTACTATGCTTTTGAACAGTACTGATTGTCAATAAAATGTAATTTAGCTAAAACAAAAGTACTGATTGACAGTAAAATACAATTTAGCTAAAACAAAATGCATATTTCTGATCAAACTTCCACAGCAGCAGAGGCAGTAGAAGCGATCCAGAAAATGCTAATGTTATTAAAACTGCGGTTTCAATTATATTTTTTAGATCTAAACTCTCGTGTTCAAACTTTCAAGCAGAATGGCAGCATGAGCAGTAAGCACTTGTAAAGTTGTTATCAGCTGAAAGCTGTGTTGAAGAATGGTGGCTAGGCATGTTTCTGCTACTGTGCTTCTACCAAACATGCACTCCTACCCACGCTGAAATCTGTGCACCAAACCTGGTGTGAAAAAGGTTGCCACAGAAACCCTCCTGTGTATGTTGAGTACCTTCCTCTGTCATTTGTATACAGAATGGCAGAAATGTGTCTTTTAACAGCCAGAGCATCCACCCCCAGGATGTAAGCAGTTCCATGGGATATGATGCAACTTCTTTCAGAAGATAAAGATGGAACTAAATGTAGCATGTAATTGTTTAGATTGAGACTGGAGGAAAAATGGTGCCGTTCAATGAAATGTACAGGAAACATTTGGGAGACCAGAATACAACTTTTGGGATTGCTAAAGAAAAAGAGAAGCAACACCAATGCAAATTTTCTTAATTTTCATTGGAATTTTGAATTTCCAACAACCTCAAGGTGTTAGTTTTGTACTTTACCAAAGTGCCATATAAAGAGCGAGAGACATAGCAGGAGGTTTGGGGTTTAATGCAACTCCCAGAGTTAGCTCAAATCCAAGCGTGCAATGTATACAGAGAAAAAATTGTTCACACAGTCTTACTTAAAGCTGCTTAACAGCTTAAAATGATAAAAAGTCCTTAACACAATTTAAGAACTTAAACCACTTAAGTGTTCGAAGCTGCCTGGAAGTTTGAAGAGTTTTGGCAGAGATGGGATAGTCACCCCTGCTGAGCTGCAGCCCTAGGGACAGGAGCTGGTGGATTCCGGCACAGGGGCCCATTTGGATCCAAATTTGGGAGGCCTGGAGGTGACATGAGGGAGAAGATGGAAGAGTTTTCTATGGATTTTTGTGTATTTATATGTCTGGGTCGCTTTGCTTTAAAGTGTTGCAGGGAATCTTACAAGAATATGAGGTGTAAGCAGTGGCATCCCCCCAGTGAAGCAGGGAAGACGGTGGCAGAAAAATATTGTCTATGACAAGTCTTGAGCTGTGGAAAACAGTTTCAGTTCATGGGCCAAGGAAAGGCTCTTCTGGAGCACTGGGAAGAAAGCTTCTGCAAGAGTTCCAAGGCAGAATGTTTTGCTTTTGTGGCTTCAGGTGTTGGAGGCAGATGGGAGGTGGCATGTGTGGGTCTTGCAGATGTTTGAGAAGTTTGGGGTTTTGTGTGTTTTTTTTCCTGAAATATTGTTTTGGGGAAAAAGAAATAAAGGATGGGAAGCAGAGAGAGGATTGCTTTAGTTTGATCTCAAACAGCATTAATCAGTTGGTTATGTTAGAAGCATGTTGTTATTATGTGAATTTATACGTTTATAAAGCACAAAATAAACCATTAATTGTGAGACAAATAATTCTGTGATTCAGTGAGATCCAGTCTGGTGCCAGCTGCTGCACGTGGTGATCAGTGGTTGAGTATGTGTGTGTGTGTATCTGTGTGTGTGTGTGTGTATGCTCAGGTGAACAAGATGATGGCACTGCACAGAAGCCAGACTTGAGGACAAAGGAATGAAGGCTCAGGAATCCCAGAATCCCAGAATGTTAGGATTTGGAAGGGATCTCAAAAGATCATCTAGTCCAACCCACTGCCAGAGCAGGATCACCTACAGCAGGTCACACAGGAACGTGTCCAGGTGGGTTTTGAAAGTCTCCAAAGAAGAAGACTCCACACCCTGGGCAGCCTGTGCCAGGACTCTGTCACCCTCACAGTGAAAAAGTTTTTTCTAATATTTTTATGGAACCTCCTATGTTCCAGCTTGTACCCATTTCCCCTTGTCCTGTCATTGGACACCGCTGAAAAGAGCCTGACTCCATCCTCCTGACACTTCCCCTTGACATATTTATAAACATTTATGAGGTCACCCCTCAGCCTCCTCCAAGCTGAAGAGACCCAGCTCCTTCAGCCTTTCCTCATCTGGGAGATGTTCCACTCCCTTCATCATCTCTGTGGCTCTGTGCTGGACTCTCTCCAGCAGTTCCCTGTCTCTCTTGAGCTGAGGGGCCCAGAACTGGACACAAGATTCCACATGTGGCCTCACCAGGGCAGAGTAGAGGGGCAGGAGGACCTCTCTCGAATGGAAATAAAGGCGGAAGATGGCTAGGATGTTTCTTCTGATGGCAGTGATGCCACTTTAAATGTTGTGAAACTTGGCCTGGTTTTCGTTGATGCAGACAGTGATTTACACCTTTCTGTGTAGAAAAGCCTGTAAAACAGGGGTGAATTACATTCTGTACAATTTGAAAATAAATGGTGCATTCACAGCCACTCATGTTGAGGCCCATTTACACTTCCAGAGTGGAATGATGAGTAAATGAAAGTTGGGCCTGTGTGCGAATGAAAAATGCTTGTTTTACCAGAGACTGTGAAAAGAGAGAGAGTGAGCGAGACTTAGTGGAAATTGGAAGCTAAGACTTTTATTTGTTTGTTTAAAACAGTCATATTGATTTGGAGCTAGATGGAGTACAGGTGTAACTGCAAACAAATTCTCTGGAATTCTGCAAGGTATTTCTGGTGATGCTGATGAGGCTGGAAATTTATATTTATAATCTGAGTTTTTCCTGTGCTGGAGTAAATCTTTATTGCAGTACATTCTTGTGCAAACTTGGCATCGTAATATTTAATATTAATGTTATCTGTCAAAAAAAATCTTTACTGGAGTGAAAAAAAGCTCAAGTATGATTAAACTCATAAGTTCTCAACACAATTAAATTACTCCTTGGTTTTCTTTTATGATGAGGAAAGAGATATGAAAATGTTACTTAGTGAGGGTAAGTGTTTTCTGAGTAATGACACAGAAAGAAGCCATTTAATGAATGAAATCTTGATAATGTACTATGTAATACTAATATCTCAATATCACTTGAATTGCAGAACATTTCAGGATCTGTCCAAACAAATGGATATATCTTATGGTACAGTCAGGGATTCAGCAGTGTATGAATACTTTAAAGCAAAAGGGACCAATCCTTTGGAGCAGGATAACACATTTGCTGAGCTGTGGCGGACTATCAGTAAGAATAATGGGGCAGATAATTGTGTATCGAACCCTTCCGAAGGCATCAGGAAGGTAAGACTGGATCACAGGGGTTTTAATGTAATTTTTGTGCCGTATCAATGTTGTTTGCATGGAGTTAATAATGCTGCATTACAGAAAAGCAATTACATAGTTATTTCAGAAAAACTCACATCTGTCTAAATTTCCTTTTAGTAACTCAGTGGCAGATAAGAATCATATTTTGGGCTCATGGTTTTGAATTAAGTACCTTAGCTCTGCCTAAGTCTTCAGTATATAAGTCCTTCTTTGGGTCTGAGCATAAGGTTTCTCAGTTTCTTGGGAACTCCAGAAACACCATTTGAATGTCATTCTTTACATTATTCAGGTACTAACTCTTGTCCTTTTCTCATTTGAAGAGGGTGGTTTTTTTGTGAGTTGGCGGACTGGATTTACTGGAAACATGAGTAAGCAGCAAGGGATTCGCTGAACTCATTTCTCTTAGAACAGAAATTTAGCGCAAGATTTTCTTTGTTTATTCTAAACTTTAAAAAATGCAAATTCAAATGTCACTGTGCTTTGACCTAACTTTCATTTCTCTCAGAAACAGAGATATTAAGTACTTTTTTATGCCCCGTAGCATTTAAAGTCAATAATAAAACAGTTTGGCTTAAAAAAAGCACAAGCTATTTTACTTCTTTTTTTTGTGATTTTTTTTTTTACAGTTCTTAGTGAGTGGGTGCTCTTTAGCTGTGAGATTGTAAATACTCTGTAAGCCTACTGCATGCTACTATTTGTGATTTGTCTAGGCCAGAAATGTAACTAGATTGGCAGGCAGTTTAGAATACCAATTATATTGTTTGTATGGAGCTGGCAGCTCCATCCTAACTATGTGATAATAACTTTTCATGTTGTTTTATTTCAATATTGTAGGGTGATTTTTATATAACTTGATCAGCTCATTCAATTAACATCAACAATAACAAGATTAACTTCAGTCCCCAAAGCTGACCAAGGCTGCTATTTGATTAGACACCTACATAAAATCGGCTTAATGTTTAATAACGTTGTCAACTAAACCGTTGTGTTTATAGTTTAAATGTTGTTTTTCCTAGCTCATTGAGCTCTTCGAGTAAACAGACAAGTTTTCTGTGTTAAGTATTATGGCTAGAAATTTTGTTTTTTCTAAAGGAGAGTTGATGTCAGCCAAGGAAATGGGACTTTCCATCCATAAACACGTAGTGCTGCCTGAAAGAGATGTAAATGTGCTTTAAGAATGTATTTTATAGAAAATGGGAAATCTAAATCTCTCTAGCATGAAAAAACATTTTTCTGAATGAGGGCTTGCCTGACAAAATGCAAAAAAAATCACTGCTACCCTCTCTCCCCTCCTCCCCCTTTCCATTTTCTTCAGACAGCCTCACAGTTCAGCTGCAGTTACAGACAGAGCAGTGCTGCTCCCATGCAAAGCAGGGGAGTGCTGCTTATTTCTGGTACAGGCAGGTATTTCAGATTTTTATCTCTGTTCTATTTACCTCTCTCAGTTTCCCAGAGATATTCCTCCTCCCTTTGACTGCCTAAAACTAAAAGGATAATAGCGGAAAAAAGTCCTGAGCGCTTTTGGTTGCCATGGCAGAGGTCTCTTTTCAGATACATCACAGACTCTGTAGCCACAGTGACCAACTCCCATTGTCAAGGCAGAGCTTCTGCAACACCGACAGAGCTACAGAAAGGGCATTAATGCACTGCAAAGTCACGTGAGCAACAGAAGGATGTTTTGGAGCCAGGGAAGGGGCAAGTTGCTTTTGTCATACTCCCAAGGTAGTTGAAAGCCAACAACAGATGAGAATTAACTAAAGCTGTCGTATGGAAAGTTTCTTTCTAGGTCAAGGTAGAGCCAGGATCCCCAAGAGGCATGCAGAGGGTAGTTCCTGCTGTCTTATCCCAGGTGGACATTGGTACTGGGATTGCACACATTTCTAAGCTATTTGTAAATCTCAGCAAGCTGTTTGCATAATACCCACTGGCAATCAGTTATTCAAGGTAATCATTCGTTACCACAACATATGTAATAGCCTGTGGCTTTTTTCATAGTGGGCAGCCATTTTTGCCTGTAAGGAATGAGGTTATGTGATCCCTATCTAATCCCATATATATCTTTATATACATACATACATGGGAGAATTAAACAGTTATTGTTGTATTTTTTAAAAGCTTTGCTTTTGTAGAGACTGTTTGTTGCCCTGTCCAATCAATTTGTTGCCAAAATTTCCTTGAATCCTTTCTTTTCTTCCTGTGCATCACTTTTGATGAAAACTGATCAAAACCAAGTACAGTACAAAGTGCGAATGTATTATTGATTTAGACAATGACACAGGAAGAATATTACTTCCCTTTTTGGGTTCCTTCAAAAAGTTTCTCTCCTTTAAAGAACATGAAACATTAAATGAGACTTTTTCTTGTTGAACAGTCACCCCTGTTCATTTTTATTTTGTGGGTAAAAGTAATTTAAAAGTTCAATGGATGGGATTTTTTCAAAAGTATTTTTTCCAATAATTTGTTGTCCACGATGAATTGCATATTGTGAATTATGCTTGCTCATCCATATGTTTTCATGGGTCCTCATAAATTTCTCCATTTCTTGACCCATCAGCCTTTGGATTAAAAGCAAATGCTTCCTTAAAGCCTGAATATATTACATGCTGTAGTGGCTCCTTAGTTATAATAATTTTAAAATAATTTAATCAGGATTAAATGGCATGTTTTCTTTCTAGTAAAACTGTGTTGCTTCTCTTAAAGCACTTTTTTAATAGATAGCAAATGTTATCCAGTCATGTTTTTGAACTGTTCCACTAATGCCAATGTAAAGGTCACTTTTTGATATTTCTATGATACAAGCCATATAATGGGATCAGCTACAGGGACACTCTGTTCTGGCTGAAGATTAATGACGAATGTTGCATTATTCTGGCACTTTTGTCTTTAGTGTGGTAGCTTCTTTGTAAGGTTCAGATAAATCACAGACATGGCAGTGATTATTCTGAAATTCATCTTTTTGCAAGTTATTATTATTTCTTGCCATGCTTTCTTTGAAAAACCATTTTACCAGTCAATTTTGATCATTTTACTATCAGTAAGCTAGAATTCTTTGAATAATATTCTTCCATCTCCCTCCATGTTGAAAAGTGATATTATGAGGTTGCTTACTCCTTTTCTCAAGTATTAGCATTTTCTTTATGGTCCTTCTTATATGTAGGAAGCAATCTTCCTTGGCCTTTTAATTTTTTATGATTGTGAAGCAGAAATGTTTTCAATATAAGTTTTGCCTAGAGGGTTCTTTTTTCTTAAATCTGTTTTCTTAAACCTCTTCAACCAAAGATAAATCTGGTGTCTTTGGTGTAAACCACCATATTAGTTCCACCTAGGTGGAATAAATGAGTGCTGCTTTGGCTGAATTTCTGTTAAAGGGGCTTTTGAAAGTTTAACTGAGCTATTTTTGTTTTGCTCTGTAGTACGCCTGCATGCTGAGAGTCTCAATAAGGCCAAAGCAAAGGAGAAAAGTATGAAAGCCAATTGAAAGTCTGAAGTGTAAATTTTAGCTTATTATTCCATGTTTCATTTCAATCATTCTTTGTTCAAGCTATCTTACCTATTCTCAGCTGGTATTTGCCACATGCCTTTTTACCATCTCTCTCTCTATTATTTTTGCAATGATATCTTATCACTAGAACATTTTTATTCTATTTCCAGCCCTAAAAAACATACAATGCAGGCTTTAGATGGCTGAGCTGTGAATGCAAGAGCCTGAGGGTATGGATCTTTGCTGTATTGTGATTAGGACTTGGTTGCATGCGTAGGTACATCTATGCCATATGCAACTATGGAGTCTAGATAGGTTTCCTGCTCCTGTATCCCATGGGTCAGTGCCAGATGTTTCCTGTAATTCTGAAGTCTTCCTACCTCCAGTAGCCCTCTGGCTGGAAGCAAAGGAGTGTGCACATGAGCATGCATGCCTTTTTTCATATGATAAAAATGAAAAGCTTAAACTCCAAATGAAAAGCTTTGGTTTGATTTTTGGTTGAAAATAAGTGCCAAATGGATTTTATTTGGCTTTTACTGCTTGCCTAGTGAAGGTATATAAAAAGCAAACATAAATACACAAGTATGTGTGTAGTCGTGTGTCATATACATACGTTTTTCAAAGTTTTTCAGTTTTTCTTTAAGTTGAACAAATGCTAATACTGCTTAGCTTTCACAGTAGTTGTTAACAGGAATGTGAAGGATGCTGAATTTAGACAGCAGGTCAACATTTGGTCATGGAGAAGCTTTCTGTCCAGTGAACACATTAATAGTAAGAGGACTCCACTCCTAAGAGAAGAAAATGAGGCAAATGGAAGTTTGGGAAGAGACTAATCTTCCTTTTGGAAAAAAGAGATCTTTGGAGGGTCTGGTTTTGGCAATCAGAGAGGGAAAAGAGTCTTACATCCAATATTTCTGGGAATCGAGAAGTAAGCGTAACTAAGAATTGAAACTTAGATTCCTGTAACATGATCAGTCTGTCAGAGAAGTAATGCTCTGCAGATGCGATAGCACTAGATATAGTGATTTATCTCATAAAAAATCTAAAATTGATGTGAAGAGACCTGGTAAACTTTGTTCTTGATGACTTACAGTTGTAGGACACAGCTTAGGATAGCAACGTCGCAAATGCAAGAGTAGACCTTTTCAAAAGATCTGCTGTCCAACATTGGAAATTAGTGTATAAAGCTCTTTCTATATAAAATAAGATACAGAAAAACGAGGCTTGAAAAGTAGAATCAATAATGTGATTTTTCTCTAGCCATTGTCTTATAATTGAAATCAAATATTTGAGGAGGACTGCGATCCTCAAGTATTACTAAGGAAAAGATGAAGGACATACATCATGTTGTCAGCATTCTTTTCTAAATTGTAAGTTTGAAAAGATGATTTACAGAGCAATTTTGAAACAACCAAAAGTATAGCTCTTTAAAACAAAAAAACATACATACAAAATATTAACCAGAGATATGCAAGACATGTTAGCAGAGTGATTTAGGCCATATCTTTTCTAAGTCTTCTCTTTCAGCACATCTGCCAGGCAAGTTTTTGTTCTATAATCACAGGGATTTTCAATAAATTCTGTGTACTGTAAAAAGTGCTGTTCTTTTCTGCCCCATGAGTACATGTGTAAACCTGGGCAGCTTTCTATCATAGGTAGCAAAAGCCTGAGTACTATTTACCATAGAACACAACCTAAGAAGTGCAAAAACAGGGCTTTCTATGGTCCTGCTCTGCCAGGAACACCAGTGGGACTGATATCTGTGGCCTGTTATCCCTAACCAGGTAGGAGGCCTGTCAGCACCATCGCAGGTGTGAAAGCATAAAATGTGAATTGTTGAAGCCATCGGAGGAAGAGCAGAGGGCAAGATGCAGAGATTTGCCACTAACAACCCAGTTAGTTATGAGTACGTGATAATTCAGAAAGTACGTTTGTGGAGCACTTTTTAAGCTTCCAAGAATGTAGGTTCCTGGCTGAGTATGGGTGAGACGCCTTGAGGAATCACTCCTTTGCCCTCCTTTAATTTTTTACGCATCCTTATGTTGATACGTTACAAAGCCTTTTCTGGGTGTCGCATATAAAGAGTGATTTATTTGTTCTTTCCTGCTTCATGCCACCATTACCAGTTTAGGCAGACAGCCAGGTATACTGCTAAAATGCAGATGTGAAAGTCTTGTTCTGATCTGGTTTCATATAGTGACATTCAAGTGAGAGATGTTTTTAATGAACACGGTAGTTTAATAAGTTGTGTCAGCTAAATCAATGTGTGATTTTAACAGCAGAGTCCTGTAGCTCCTAATTGAATAATTCTTATAAGGCCCATACTGCAGTTTACATTTTAATGATGTTTTGTATTAGTATAACAATAGTTGTCTGAGGCTATATGAATTAATTATTGCTACTCTGAACTGACCAGAGAGGTGGGAAAGCAGAAACTGGGGACAAATCCACAATGGTGACATGCCCTTAACAAAAAATTATTTTCAAAATAGTCAGCACAGGCTCATTTAAATCTTACCAGAGAGGAAGGATATAATATTTTTACTCTGGTTTAACTCAGAAGCAAATGAATTTGAGGATCTTTCATTGCCTCAATGCAGATGAAAGAGAAGCGGGGGAAGAAAGTGGATTGTGGCAGGTAGCTTACAGAAAATCCAGACAACATACTTTTAATCTTTGTTTCCCTGGATTCTACCCACTAGAGGATAACTCACCCATTTAATTTATTTTCATGTTTAAACAGCTGTCAGGGGCTTCAGAAAGCTAAGGTTTATATCAAAGCGCGGTGAAATAAAATTAGCTTAATTGCTCAACTGAGGAATCCAATATAACAAAACACCTAAGAGGGTCTTACAGGCTTACAGGTGAATTCAAAACTGAACTTACAAGAAAATGGAAGATATGCAAAAGTATGAGCTAATTCCATGTCAGAGCTGCAGCCATTTGCTAGGGGAGCTTGGTGATTCAGTTCCCACAAAGAAATATATGCAGGATTTTAGTTCCCTGCCTTTCTGTGTTCCGACCTAAAGAATCACCTGAAGGTTGTTTTTTGTGGTTTTTTTTTCTTTTTTTTTAAAAAAAAAAGTAGTCCTGGAAGCCTACATTCATGACTACTCATTTATTTGCATTAGACGTTCCAGCCAATCTGTTCCATTGTGCTCTGTATGTTCACTAGAGACTTAAAAACATACTAGTTAAATGTATTAGGAAACCAATGATTAGTTTAACTAAACAAAATGATGACTTTTTTCTTCACTGAATCCCTATCCAGAGATGTTTCCTACATCTTATGTTAAGTAAGGTGATTTACATTCATCATATGCACTGTATTCAGGAAGTGATTTGAATCCCAATTAAGACTGGCATTTAAGGACGTCTTCATGGGTGTGTACTAAAATAAAACAATGTTTGTCTCAAAACTGAGGTAATAGGAGATGCTGGTGATTCTCCTTACCTATGAAAAAAAAGAGGGAACTCTTTAAGATCACAGGATGTGTTTTGTTACAGGACTAACATAGTTCTCGGAAGGGTCTTTGTTTATTTACACATTTATATGAGAAAACTTGCGTTTTGGTGATGGTGATGAATAGGAAGCACCTCTTAGTGCTCATGTTGTACCTGTCTAGTTACATGAATCTATGGAACCAGTCACACTCCATGTCTCCTAAAAAACATACATCAAATTCCATCAGCTAAAGCAATAGCTTTCATTTATAATTAATAACCTGTTATGTAAGTCTTGGCTATACTTACAGTTGGGTATGTTATCCTAGATATTCCTATTAAAAATGGAAGACATCATAGAGAGGTTTGAAGTAGATGAAGTGCAGCTGGGAGGGAACAGCATTCGAAATGTACTAAGATGCTGGAGGTCTGCAGATAAACCGTGACCTAATGAAATACCAACACTGACTAAGGACAGACTCAGGTTTTGATTTGCATGGGTTTTGTCCCACCTAAAAATGTAGTTTGGTTTAGATTGTGTTGTGTTTGTGCGTTATTTACAGGCAAAAAAAGGAAACTATGCTTTCCTGTGGGATGTGACGGTGGTGGAATATGCTGCACTGACAGATGATGAATGCTCCGTGACAGTCATTGGGAACAGCATCAGCAGCAAAGGATACGGGATAGCTCTCCAGCATGGAAGCCCCTACAGAGACCTTTTCTCCCAGAGGTAAACTGAAACACAACTTGTTTTAAACGACTCCTCTCTACAATCAGCAACTGTTTGTGATTCACATTAATTTTGGCAATTATTGAATAAAAGACAATGAATAAGTAACAGCAGAGAGGCTGTGAGTTCAGGCTTCACCAGAGCTGCTCCTTCTGCTCCGTGTGCATCTGCTTAGGGAGAAGGGGACTGGAGGTCCTTTTCCTGCCAGAGGCAGAAAAACGACTGATCTCCTCAGAGCTTTATATGAGCCAGGGTAGAGATTGAAGAGAGATCTTTGAGTCATGCTACATTTTGCAGGCGCTGAAGCAATGTGTTGCTCCCTACAGCAAGCAAGTAATAATGCCCTGGTTTATCCTTTAGGGTGGAGAGACAGGTCGAAGACTCACAACAGTACAGGAAAACAAGAACTGCTGAGTGTTGCATGGGATTGCCAAGACTATGAGACTATAAGGCTATGCCATTTAGTGATCTCTGAGCTAGGAGTATTGTTTTCATGTGAATGCGTACACTGAAATGAAGACATGCGGTTGCGCAGGCATTTGTGGGCTTAGCAGAAGGTGAGCGGGTGCTCTGCTCCAGGCAGGGAGCTGAAGCAAGATTTTCTTATAAAAAGGAGTAAAACTCCATCTGTGTAACCAGAGACAAGGCTGCCTCAAGAGAAAAGATTGTTAGTAAACAGCTAAAATAGTTAATCAAACCAAATCCAAAATGAATCATTCATGGTGAGAAGGGACACTTCACAAGAGACAAAACAATGATTAATTAGCAACTGTTAGCACAGTAATTTGGGCATGAAGTAACAGCACTGAAGTAAAATCCTTTTGAATAAACTACATTTAGTAAATGAGTTGGTTGCTGCTTAAAGAGATTTGTATTAAGTGGTGCACAAATAGTAGCATGTTTAGTCTCACAACGATTTTGAAATCATTGTGGGAGAGCAGCAGTGGAGTGGGTTGAGTATTTCACTAGTGGGAGCAGCTGCTGCAGCTGAATGTAGCCAGACCAGCCATGACTAACTGGAATATGGTGATTTCCCTTGGAAATGCTTCTTGCATTGGATTTCTTGACAGTCTCTTCTTTTTCTAAAGTCACCCAGTGGAGTTTACCTTCTGCTGTGAGTAGAAATATATCCTGGTATAATGAAGTTTTAAATGAGGAATACTACATAATACATGGTGATGGTGGAATCGAGTTTTGAATTGTGGGACAGTAGATTTACGAGTAATGTGATTTACCAAAAAGACCAAAAATTGTGGAAAATAATACTTGTCTTTCAAAATTTCTGCAGGATCCTAGAGTTGCAAGAAAGTGGAGATTTGGATGTTCTTAAACAGAAATGGTGGCCACGGATGGGACGTTGTGACCTGAATAGCCATACCAATGCACAGACAGATGGAAAGGCACTCAAGCTTCACAGTTTTGCAGGCGTTTTCTGCATTTTAGCAATAGGCCTTCTTCTTGCATGCTTGGTGGCAGCACTGGAGTTGTGGTGGAACAGCAACCGTTGTCATCAAGAAACACCGAAAGAGGTCCATAACTTTTATTCTTATCACAATTAAAAGTAGAAAGCACAAAAGCAAGAGAGAGCAAGTGGAAGTTGTGGGATTTTAGGTGCTCTCATACAATAAATTTGATTTATTTTGATTTGCCATACTAAGCTTTGCATATAGCTTTTTGGGTGGTTGTTTCTAAACAAATAAAAAAACAAACAAACGTGTCTTTTGTGCACATGGAAGGTGCCAAACTGACAGCCCTGGAGACTAAATTCCTCTATTTGTTTATAGAGCAGATACAGCATGGGCAGCAGCAGTGCAAACTTCCCCACATTGCCCCACCAATGTGCCTCAACCCTGACCTGGAGAGATCACCTTTAGGGGTAAGAGAGTAGTTCAGAAACATGCCCTCAACCTCTCTGCTGTGAGTGACGGGGAGGCCAGTCACGGGCACCCAGTTGTGCCATTGGTGGTAATGTTTTCTCTGATCTGAGACCCCATCCATCAGCTGTGAGAACCATGTCCATCCTGTGCAGGCTGTGCAGCTGCCAGCCAGCTGGTAGCTGTTTTATTCCATGGCTGACCTAGGCTGAGTTTGAAGAGGTACACGAGCAATTAAAAACAAACCAGCTAGTTATTAACCGAATAAGCCATGTTGCCATGACATTATTTAAATGATTCCTTTCTTTTGAAATCGATTTTATTTCTAAAAATAGGAGCCTCCTGAGTAAACCAAACTTTATATGACATTTTACCTAGGAAAATACAGCTGAGAATTTCTTGGTGTATAAGTTTTCTTGCACAGCAGTGAGTAGCATTTAGCAATGCTATGATAGAATAACCGGTCCATACTTGGATCTGTCTCGCATGAAGCCTGCATTTGTTTACATAGATTAAATGTTTAACAAACTAACCTCCTGTAATTTTGGAGACTCTGAGGCATTTCTAGGTGCTTTCATCTTGGAACAGATGTTTGTTACAAGCAAATAACAGCAGCGAGCTGCACTACAGCTGGAAAATAGTACATAGCCCATCAATTCCAATCTATGTTTCTAAGTTGCCAGGAGTACTGCACTAATTGACATACCTATCACCTGCAAGCAATTCTGGCAAATGGGATCTGAAGATATATGTTGCAGTCTGTAATGTTGTGAAATATTTATCAGTAAGATTTCATTCTCCTGAATTCTTGCTTCTCCCATTTGAATTCATCCATCAAGTGCTCGGTGATAAACATCTGTACAGGTTTGTGGGACAAAGCTGCAAAGTCACTTGCCTGTGGCTCCACAGTGCACAACAGTGACAGGGAAATTTTGGTAAAAGGGCTTCCTCCACTTTGCACAATGCAGCACTCTAAAAGCAGGCACAGGGAGAGCACAAATAGGTACTCTTGCTTATAACAAAGCTTTCACATGAAGAGAAGTGCATAGTTAATTGTTCTTTGGTAAACACTACAGCATTTGGTTCTGCTGCTTTGTAGAAGTCACTCCCCTGTAACCCCAAAGGCCTCACCCCACAGCAGAATTGCCAAGGCCTAAACCTGAGCAGAAGATGGTTGTTCATTGCCTGCTCTGAAAGCCTGGCAGGGCAAGGGGCAGGGATGGTGTCTGAAGTGTCCTCACACTGCGTGTGCACAAGCATTTTTCTTGCCCTGGTCCACAGTGCGTTCCCCCTCTATGCTCAGGGACTTGCCTTTGTGTATCTTTGTAGAGTGAGATGAGAATGTGCCCCCAAGGCAGTTTCACATAGGTCAGGTGAAGTAATCAGTCTTTTGTTGCAAGGAGTTTTAAATACTCAGTTTCCATCTCTAACAGAGGTTCTGTCTTCCTGAGTTTAAATGTTTTCTTTTTGCCCATCCTCTTGATCTCTCTTTTTCTAACTATAAGAAAGATTATTATAGATCCCTGCCTGCCCCATCCCATCTTTTCTCCCCTTCCCATCCCTCTCCTTCTCCTCCCCTTTCCCTCCAGTGCACTCTCAATTAGCGTTGCTCCATACATCCCCTTCTGCAGTTTCTGTGGCAAAACATAGAATACTTGTAAGCTTCCATTTTTTAAAGTATGCTGAGGTTACCTGTACCGTGAACCTGTACTTGGACAGATTGGCTGTGTGGGGGACTGGGGCTGGCTCTGCACTCAGAGCACAGCTGGTCCAGGTTAAGGGAGGCAAATTGCAAACAGGCTTAGAACAGGTCGGTGATGTGGGTGCTACTGAGAGAGAGGGAACAGAGTCAGCGGGAGCCCTGGCACAAGAAGGTGTGAAGATTGAATGTGAAAGTGCATGTCCCGAGGAGAGGGCACAGGGATGAGGGTTCAGAGGCTGAGCCGGCCAGGAGGAAAGCGTAAGGAGGGTACACGAGGCAGGCAGGGCGGAACATGAGGAGTCCACAAAAAGGACAACTGGATGCAATGAGGGCTGGGTGACTCGAAGCACGTTTAGATCCAGTTGGAGTGGCCGGAGGGATGGGCAGGGTCCTCAGGGATCCTTGTTTGGACCCTTGACACAGCCACATCGTTTTTACAACCTAAACCCTATTTCCACCGAGAACGCTCACGGATCGGGCCCTATTACATGTGAACTAACACACCAAAAGCTGTCCTGGGGGGGCTGGACCCCATAACACCACTGTGGGTATGTGACCAGCTCGGCCACGGGTAATGGTGTCCGGGCCCGTAGGGGCAGCATGGGGGCACCAGTCACAGAGACTGCAACTCAGGTAAATTAGCATGCAAATGTATCATATAATTCTTGGGAGATAGTGGGCAGCAATGTTTTCTTTATCTACTACTAGTGAGGAGGGATTGAAGCGGGATTGCTGATGGCTGCTGTAATTAAGATAGCAAATCAAGGAGAGGTGGTGTGGATTGGTTAAGATTTTAAGAGAACGTATTTTAAGAGAACCGAGGTTCAAAACTTTGGAAAGGACGGAATTCAGAATGAGGGAAGCATTGAGTCCCAGGAACTCAGCTACTTGAGCCAGGAACAGTGGCTGAGCATTGCTACAGGGACCAAAAGCAAAAAGCAGATTTGATCTCCAGATAGAGCGTATTCGGGATATTTCGTTTCTGTCACTGTGTATTATTCAGCATTTCTACAGCAATAGTCATAATAGAGCTGCAACATGCATAGCATATACAGACCATTAAAATCTGCCTCTTGCCTGCACCTGATACTCCCGCCAAGTTGTTAGTTCAGTAACAGCTGCAAACTTAAGTCGTGCTGCTGATTTTCCTCTACTTTTTGGAAGGCTTTGGCAAAACACTACTGTTGTAATATCACTTGAAAGCTGTGTGAACTGGACTGTCTCCTAGCCATTTTATTCTGTGAAGTGCAGATCTCATGGAGGGTCACAGAAGGGGCTGATTTTCTTGCAGCCTGTGGGGTCACCTCATGAGGCAAAGGACAAGGAGGCAGTGTTTTGCTTCTGTGACTCTGACCCTGTTAGGAACTTTATAAATCCATTGTAGAAAATTACAGTGGATTCAGAACTGAATGAGGAGTTGTCATAACTCGGGGAGTTATGTTGTGTAACATTTCGTCTTTGGTTTGACCCACTTGGTAGGCTGTGTCATGCCACCAACTGCCAACCCAAAAAAATGAGGGATGTTGGGAAGGTGGATGCACAGCTGCTCAGACTGATTTATGACAGGGTTGGGCAGCGATGCAGCTTGCTGGAGAGGGATAGAAAAGATTTTTTTAGAGACTGCCATTTTGTATGTCAAAGGTCTGTGAAATCTGTGGCTGGAAGAATGTGCACAACCTTCATTAGCATCAGAGAAATGTTTTCAGCTGGCATTAAAGTGTTGATATTTTCCAGTTTGTTGTCTTTTCCTCTTCCACTTTGCATTCCTTTGGCTTGTGGAGGTTAGCCTGAGCCAATACATGGGGATGTTCAAGGACTCAGATATCTGCATAGTATAAGTCATAACTCTTAATTGGGTATGAAAAATGTGATGTTGACTATGTAGCTGGGAGGAACAGGAAGCCTGTCTTTTGAAACCTGACAGCATAACTTGGACGTGTCTGATCTACATTTGTAGATACTTTATAGGAAAGGCTACATCAGATGGAGACTACTTCCAACTTTTTACATTGTTCACTTATGAAGAAAATTTGCCCCACTCAATTAAAAAGATAGTATTGTTTCTATCCATTAAATCAGTTCATTAAGATAAACATCCAGGAAATAGGGACTTACTTCACATTCCCCCCCAAAAAGTTGCCATTGGTTCACAATTCTATCATGCAAGGAATAATGAAATTTCTTGCTAGAAGAACGAAGGCTGAGTTGATTTCCTTTTCCAGGATGTCAGTACAAGATATTTTTATTCTATTTGAACCAGATTTATAAAAATGTTTATAATGAGTTCTGCTGTAAAAATCTCTTTTACTTCTTCATTTAATCCCTGTTAGATCAGAGTAACAAAAGAAAGATTAATTCCAACATCAGGAAAAAATTTATAGCTGCAACACAATGTCACATTCTTCTATTAGGACTTAAATTTGTAATTTCTTAGAGTTGGTAAGATATCTAATAATGTTTAAATGCTCCTGTTATTTTCTAATTCAGGAAAATTTACATTTGGTCATTTTTTCAAACCAGATTTTCTGGAATTTATAATCATCCTGTCCTAATTGGTGGTAATACCCAGCCATCCTCTACCCACAGTGAGATTTAGCTAGCTCATACATATATCTCTATGTGTTAAAATCTTGAACTTACACAGCTGCTACTCAGCCTGCAATACTCGTAACTAATCCTTTGCCTTTGATAATATTCAGAAATTTAAGGAGTTGTAAAACAAAAAAGAAAATTAATATTTATTTTGGAATCCCTATTTGTCACTCTATGTCCCTTTCGAATAACTAAGCAATCAGATAAAGTTGTTGAAATCTGGTGCCCTAGAACTTGTGATGTACTGTTCCTCTTGTGGATTATTACTTCTGAGATTTCTTCAGAAGTATTAAGAAAGCACTCCTAGTTCATCCACCTACTATATTCCAAAACAGTGAAAACTTAGAAGCAAATATAAAATATATATTAGTAGAAAGAAAATTGAATTCTTTTATTTTACACTGTGCTCAAGATGTATTCATTAAAAACAATATAATGGGCAATACCACATCAAAGAAAATTCGTCACTTGTACAGGATGATATTTTTGCTAGGAACTGATACTTGTTGCATCTTCCATAAAAAGTGCTATTGATTCACTTTTAATATAGCTCTTGAAACGTTAGAATGATCTCAAAAAGTATTGACTTTCATTATTTCTTAGCTCAGATAATACATATTATGAATCAGAAATGCATTTTCTCTAGACTGGCTGTGCTACTCCTAGCAATGTGAGTTTCTCAGAAACTGTACCCAGTGTGTTTGTGATATTGTAGTGGATGAAGATTTTGGATTTTTACTGGTTGAGGAATAGGATAATTTTACGCTTCCTGAGTTGCTACTCATCATTACCTCATAACTTGTGTCAAATTTATAATTCATTAACAATCATAGTCTTCACAGCTTAGCTAGCAATTTCTTAACTTTACCATACTTCTACAAATCATGTTATTCAATAGATTCTTCACTTCTCTGTTCTTGCTTTTTATTTTTTAATAATTAAAACGGGACAGCAGTTCAGGTACAGTCCAGAGTGGGAACAGACTTTTGTACTACTAGTAATAACAACATCTCACCATTCCTGTTTCCCACTACTCCGAGCTTAATAATGTTTTAAGTGTTATTGAATCTCAAAACATCTAGCAATACTTTCTAGTTCTATAGGATAGTGGGAGGTAGCAAAATTAGTCTAAAAGTTATCACAAATATCTTGGCAGTATGCAGGATGAAAGGAAGACTGTATCTCTGGCCAGGGCAGCCTTGTATGATCTGCCTTAACTTCCCCTGTTTCCATGTTGGATGATATGCAAATTTCAGCCTACCTCAAAAATCCACATTTCCAGCTTTAGCAGCCATGAAAGCTACCCACTAGGACTCTCCCCTGGCATTCGAAGGCTACAAAACTCAGTGTACCTTGGAAGTGGAAGGTACGAGCTAGCAGACAGGAGTCCAAGGGATCAAAATTTGTCACTGCTCAGAATTGTGGTTTGCACCATATTCATCTCACTTTAGTTCTCCAACCAGATACTGTTCCATGGCAATTGAGGCTTCCTTCAGCATGGTGTCAGCAGTGTCATTTTTGATTATTAAAGAGTCTTTTGCTTTCACCATTGTTTTCACTTTTCTTGTCTTTGTCACTTCATTTACCTTGTCTCCTTTGTGGTGTTATCTTTTTATCTGAAAATTTGATTTCCCCTGGGATGGTTTCTTTTTGAGATTGAAAGGAAACATGAGGTCATCAAACTGATATTTTATTTTCCCTTCATTGCACGTCCTCTATATTTTATCTTGTTTTTATTTTAAATTATTTTTTCTGTATTTTTATGACATGTCTGAAATCTTTGTACATTTTTTGCTCAGTTGCATATAAATGATCATTTGTTTGTACCACTGTATTGTATTCTACTTTTCTAAGAATAAATAAAGTTTTTTTGGGGAAAATAAATCATGCAAACACTGGCAAAATAATGCATTTTAATGCCATCTAGAAATTCAGTTTCAAAGTAGCTTTGAATATAATAAACTGAGAAACTTCATTTAACTAGCATTTTTAAATCAGCGAAATGGTATTAGTAATCAGTCATCCCAGAATGCAAAGTTTAATGTTGCTTGGTGATGAAGCATAAGCTGGAAGAATCAGTTAAAAAAAAAAAAAAGGAAGATACACTATATACATTGCCTTGTACAGAGACTGATAATAGCTGGAAGAGCATCTTAACTAACTCAATGTTGGCTTTTTAGATTAGTGAAGAAACAAAATTTTCTCCTTAGATGTCCCTACTAGTGAAGCAGATATTCTGTAATAGCTGGTCACAGAGTCCAATGAGATCAATCAACTCCTGCGATTGATCACCATAGATTTAGGTCAAGGCTCTAACGGATTTAAAAGTGACGTGTCATCCCTGTGATTAATGACACTGGGCCCAGGCTTCTGCTACCCAAAGCAGCGTTGAAGCATTCAAGTTTGGTTTCAGCATATTTCCCTAGCTGCAAGAAAGGGATTTTTGTGTTTGGTTTAATTTTTCACTCAGTCGTGTAAAAATACTCTGCTAATGGGATTCTTAGGGATATAACCTGGATTTACTTGGCATGAACCTTAGTGGAGGAAAGAAAAAATTTAACAGAAATAAGCTTAAAAAATGGATGTTGCCATGCAGGGAAGTTAGAAAGAAACAAGCAGTTTAAAGTTCCAGTTTGGAATGAATTTATGTATTTACTTAAGTTGCATTACATCACCTGTCACAGAGAACTTCTGTGGCTACTCATGTGCTTAGCACGAGCTTATGTATTTTACTGAATTGGAGCCTTAATGTGTCAGATTCTTTTAGATTCTTCACACAGTGTTTACAGAGCTAATGTTTGTATATTTTATCTCAGCCTAAAGTAGTACTTTAAAGTTGTTTTTTTGAGGAGGGGGTTGAATGTTCAGTAACAACAAAATCAGTAAAATCTTAAAATAAAAAAAGTAAAATATGACTGTTTTCTCAACATTTATTTTACATTTTTTGTGGTTTGTGAAGTGTCTTAGCCCTTGATCTAACTAAGCATTTAAACACGTACATAAAATTTTATTGAATAAGAGCTTGATCCTGATCTCACCCAGGTTGCCAGAACAGTTCCATTCATTTTAGCAACGTAGAGCCAAACTACAGTTGCTTTGAAACCAACATGCATAAAGCATTAACTGGAAGTTACATGTGTATTGAAGTGATTTGCTGAAGGTTGAATTTACTATAGAGTAGTATTAGCAAGCAATTTATGAATCTATTTATCCATTAAATTTAAATAATTTTATAATACCTGAAATAACCTTTGCTCAATATTAGCAATATGAAGGAATCACAGGTGCTATTGTGGAAAAGGAATCACAGGTAGTATATTGTGAAAAATATTTATTAAAAAAATTATTTGATGATTAGGTTATGATTTTCGGTAAGTTCAGAACCGTATTTGTAAGCACATGTATAGAAGAGACCTTCTTGGACTTACTGAAGATAACAAGTGTCAAATACTTCTTCAGAAGTATTCAATATCCAAGAGTTCTCTTCTGGGAAACTGGTGGCTGGATTTTTATTATGCTGAGCTATTTTAATGATTTGACTGTCCATGTATTTTCTCATGTCAAGATACGAGCTTGGGCATTTTCCAAAATATAGCCCTGAATGAGAGTGCAGAAACCTTTTCAAAATTCAGTTTTTAATTAAGACATTTGTGGCTAATAGTCAAGAGTAGGAGTTTCCTAAGCTTTCACATAGCTGGAGGAGAGAGGAGAGGCTTTGCAAGGCAACTATCGGTGGACGTCAAACAGGTTCTAGAAGCAACTCCTTCTGTCTCATGTACCAAATCTGTCTTGTACTCCTGGAAATAATAGGAAAAATCTGAAACTCTTGAGGTTTAGATTTGACTAGGCTGGAACGGTGAAGAAGGATGATGACAGAACAATCTGTTAATGCCTGATGCTCCAGTAGAGTAAATCAGACTGTTAAAGGGTAGCAGTGCTTTGCTTTGAGCTTGATAGAGTGAAAAATCACATCCCTTATGGATTAGATAATGATTTAGGATTTAAAAGCTGTGTAAAGTAATGTAAAGAATCCATTAGTTTTTAGTGAGTTTTGGAACAGAACCATCATGAATTTAATCTTTACTTCATAAAAGAGTAATCTGTCTCCTCACAGGATCATTTTAGATGTAGTTGAATTCTGAAAGCACCACCCTCTTCAGGGCCATCCTCTTTGGATGCAGTGGCTAGAATTTGCTATTTCAAACCAGAAATACAAGAAGTAATAAGTATATGTTTGTTAAAAAGAGTGACATATTAATTACATAATTAGCCTCAATATCTTGATCCTTTTTTTTCTCCCCACGTCTTCTTTTCCCTTTCTATCTGGAGATGGCCACTGGTGTGAGGTTGGGCCTCAGAAGCATGGTGAGAATTTATAATAAACATACAGATAATTGGTTTGTTGTTGAAAATGCCTGCACAGATGAATCCTTGCTAGTTCTCTTCTCATCTTTACCTCTTCCTGGAACTCCCCTTGAACCCAACTTTTGTGTTGTTGGAAATGCCTGCAACTACGATATATGCAGTGTGTGCACTACAGGTTTCTCCATGTGCAAGTTCTCCTTTCTCCTAAAAGAGTTCCTTTACAGAGACATTGGCATGCTTATCAACCAGCACTCACTCCATACTGCATTTTGCTGCTTGCTTGCTTTGAAAAATGTTTCTTTGCATTCTCTTACTGTCCTGTTCATTTTTAACCTCATGAAAACTGTGGAAACATCTGTATAATGTGAACCAGTCCTTCGTTTTTCTTTGTAGTTGAGTTACCAGCTCCTAATGCTTGTGAACCAAGGTTGGTAAGAATTTTAAAGCTTGAATACCTCAGCATGAGGCTGAATGTTCCTTTTTGTCCTGAGTTAAAAATGAGGATGCTGTCACAGCCACTTACCTTGTGGGTTTGACTCTGCTGTTGGTTGTGAGGACTAGGTAGTGTTTCACTGTGATTACACTTAGTTAATGGATTGTGATGAATGTGGGAGCAGATCACTGCAAGAAACTGTGAGCTACCTGCTGTCACCCAATGTGTGATGCTTGTCCTGTTGGTGCTGTCCACTGCATATTTATTCACACAGTGCCTTAGTGTGTGGGTGCAACTGAAGAAAGAAAAGAAATAAAACCAAAGACAGATGTTTAGCTGGTTTAAATTGGTGTGAATCATCAGCTTTGAAGGCCTGGTGGGGACCTTATTGTCCAGGACATTTCTGGACAAGGCTCACGGGTACGAATCATGGGACAGTTACAGACATCTTAAGAGTTGGATCTCTGCCTAGATGTGATTTCAGGTTGGATAAATCCAACCTGGGTAAGCAGGGCGACGTGACTATGGGAAGGTACGGACTGCTTTCTGAAGCTCCTCACTGCTTACAGCAATTTTGTGGCAAGTCACTGTTACCTGTGTGGCCTCTAGGTTTTTGGAATAGTTTCTTACTTTCACCAATTATAGATATTTTCTAGCTGTGGGTAGGTGGAGATAAACTCTGGCAAAGTATTTGAAACAATTTTTTATCACGTCAACATCATCTTTGCAGTATTCTGTTATCTCTCACTTCTTTTCAGGTTTACTTATAAGGGAAAAGAATATTAATGTCTCTTCATAACGGAGTTTCAGCTCTCTGGTGAAGGAGGGCATCACCTAGTGAATATGGTGGCATCTTGTACATAATATTTTATGAAATTTGTTTCTTTGAAGATGATTACACATTAAATGAAATTAATATATTTCAAAATTATTTTATTTCTTTTATCCTTTCAAGTGGATAATGGTCCTCAAGGGGACCTCAACTGATGCCAGTCTCAGTGCATTCTTCTAGCAGCTGTTTTATGGATGATAGCTTAGTTAATTGCTAATTTAAAATACATGGTATAGTTTCCACTTACATAAGCAGAAGCTTGATTGCAGAGTTGGGCCTATTTATAAAAGTAGTTTTTCAAGTAGACTCTTGAGATGCACCTGTACTTATTTCTAATAAGTTACAGTTACGGTCAAACTGGTATCTAGCAGAGTACCCTCAGAAACCACTCAGCAAATTTTAGGAAACATTAAGTGCTATTTGAGTAGGTCAGTTGCCTGTGTTAAATTAAATTAATGACAGCAAACATACATCATCGCTGCATCTGTTTACACATCTCTCTGCATCTCACTGCATTGTCGACTACAGAGTCATATTAACAAAGGGTTATTTGTATTAATATAACACCTTACTGTGTTGTCATTGTTTTGCAGCACATCTATTACATATATCATCACTGCTTTTTCTTCTCAAGCAAGCCAATTGCATCTGGTTTGCCACTCTGTCAGAGCCTCCTGGAATAAATTAAAATTACAGCTTTTATATATGCAGTAGCTGTAGCTGAAAATAATGATAATGACCCTGAGTGAATACAGAATTTCAAAATAATCTTTAATGTACATATGCAGAGCTGCTGCTTCTTCATTGCTCCTTAACGAGCTAAACGTTTGAGTTCATGATGTCTGAAACCCCACAGACAGAAGCTGGTAGCTGGATGGAGCTGTGGGTTTTGATGCTGAGCTAAGAAGAGAATAGCCTGTGGGTACCTGAACATGGAAACTTTGCCGTTTCAGTTTTATTTCTCTGCTTTTTTTTGGTCAGTTGTGTGGTATTTGTGTCTGTGCATGGAAGAGCCTCTGAGACTTCTTTTTCTGCCTGGCTGGGTACACGTGTATCTGCCATCATCTATGACTCATGACCCCTGACACTTTTTTTTTAAAAAATGTGTATGGGTTAAGAGGTGATTTATATGGTTGGTAGATGGACTGGCATGTAACCTGGTCAAGGTCAGAAGAGGAAATGTCTGTCTGAGCCTGGGGCTTGACTCAAATTTTGAATCACAGTACTAATCACAAAATTGTCTTGCCTTTTTTTTTTAAATAGGTCTTTCATAGAATGAAAATGTAATATTAACATTTATGTCTTGATTTCATTCTGTCACCAGAAGATAATCCTTGATATTGTCACCGAAGACAGAAACAAGCAAACAAACCAGAAATGTACTGTAATTGATAATTAAGACTATGTTACTTTAAAAGCATTATTTTCTGCATATCTCCTGAGGCTTATTAAGAACTGCATTAACAGGCTTTTAATACTTGGCACAGTTATCAGCATCTGACCAGGATATACTGATGCATTCGTAAGAGTCCCGTGGTGTATGTGCCTGTCTGGCCATGTTGGCTAAGATTCTGAATTTTTAGTGCTTGATATTTAGGATCAGGACGATCATTCTTTTTCTTTTCCTTCTAGTTTGGTGAGGGCTTATTTGCATGTGTAGCATGCGGATGCAGCTTACCAGAGTTTTTGCTATAGTTTTAGCCTCAAATTTCTGCATATATTCAGCCTTCTTTTTTGGCCTAACTGAAACTGCCTCATCAGCTTGTAACATTTTTATCTCTTAGAGTGGCTTCTCCTGAACTTTGTGATAAGATCAGAGAAATCATGAGTAAGAAAAAGAGACCACATTAGTGTCTTTAATAAAAATATTTTTCTCAAAAATCTTCCCCTTGGAAAATCCTAGCCATTGCAAGCCTGGCAGCTGAACAGTATTACCTTTGAATTAACTTTATTGAGAGTGATGTAGGCAATTTCTTGAAAACATCATCTAGTAGCTCCTTTCCAACACTCGTTGAGATGTTTCTCAAATTTGATAGTTAACTGATTCCAAACGACTCAAGTATTTTCACTTCTTACAATCTGACTGCCCACATGCTTTCATTAGAGCCCACTGTCAAAAGTCACAGCAAATAAGCCAGAAGAAAATGTCGATTACTCTGTGAATCATCTTTTCTGCACTTATGTCTTGCCATAGTTTCTTTCCACATGATAAGGCCAAACTTGCTTAGTCTTGAAAGGGAGTAATAGTTTCTTGCAGGTATGGCTGTGCAGAGCTATTTGTTTCCAGATAATTCTGCCGAGCATCCCTTAAATTCACACCAGTGGTTGCCACGATTTGCTCCCGCTGTCAGTCATAGCCTATTGAACCCATTACTCATGATCAAGTGCTTGGGATGTATCAGAAGCATGCCCTTCATTCACCCTTCCAGAACTCAAACTCATTGGCGAAGAATGACATTTAAATTGGTATTTATGAATAAGATAATTTCCTGACCAGAAACAATGTTTATGTAGCTGTTTTCCTTAAACTTGAGGAGGATAAGCCTGTGTCTATAATTCATTTTCCTTGCACGTGATATTTTTCCTTCCTTTTACTGATTAATTCCTTCAACTGATCTATTTGGAGTACAACATTAATATTAAAAATAGAATTATGAAGATAGCAGAGGAAAAATATTTGATCTCCTTCTGGCAACACAAGTGTATGCATTTATCCAGTGTAGCTATATATGAAAAGTAGAGTCAGCATGAAGTGCCTGAGATGTGACATATTTATAATAGTAACCAAGTTTTACACATTCAGTACAAAAAAAATAAAAAGACGGAGGTTGTGGAGTCTCCGTCTCTGAAGGCATTCAAAAACTCATCTGGATGCATTCCTGTGTGACCTCCCCTTGGGGATCCTGTTCTGGCAGGGGGGCTGGACTAGATGATCTTTCAAGGTCCTTTCCAACCCCTGACATTCTGTGATTCTGTGAAACCTTCACAGATACTGAAATGTTAAGTTTGGAGCTCATTCGTCTAACCCTGGAACAGAGCTAGCTCATCCTAAGTAGAACTGAATCCAGAAGCCCGTATGAAGAGAAGCACTAAGGCTTTCTCTGAGGGGCTTTCCTTTGGGTAAGGGAGGTCTCTGTGCTAGAGAACTGGCACACCATCCTCCACCATGGCTCCTGTTTTTAAAACCCAGCTGCCAGATACCCTGCCTCTGCTATTCTCTAGCTCCAAGCCTCAGTTTATTAATTGATAGTAATTTATTAATTTTAATTTGTTAACTTTGTCGTACAGAAACACAAAGCTAGAGAACAGTTAGCAGCATCCAAAAGCTTGAAAATCATTTGCAATGCTACATTACCGTTTCACAGTTAAGGTGACAAAGCCTCAGGAAATGAAAAAAATAATGCAACTAGGTGCTTAAAATTTATAACAAATTGCTTATATTTAATGAGAATTCTGGAACTAAGAATGTAGAGAAACACTGAGCTGACAAGGGAGCAAAACACCTTAACTATTAAGATTTGTTTTTTCTGGCTTTATTACCATTTAACTCTTTTTCCATATACCTTGGTTTTTTTCAGTAGCATATACTTTGTTACCGAATTTTCCAGGAGAATGATAAAGGAAAAGAAAGATCAAGTTTACAGAATTTACCGATTCAGAAAACTTAGTTTGTCAGATAAATATATCCCACAACCTTCAGTTCTGGAGTTCTTCAGATTCAAGGCAGTCTTCTAGTATGTAACAAGAAACTAATCTTTCCTAGGATTTCTAATTTTTATCCTAGTTTTTTTTTTCTTTTTAAAGCATTTGAAAAATGATTCATTCAGCATTAAGATAATTTCATACAAAGCTTGACATTTAGTTATTTAGCTGCTCTTCATCTAGTAAGACAAAGGAAAGAACCTTTAAAAATACATTTTTATTATTCTCCAGAGACACAGTTGTTTTTTTTAACCTTTACAAACATTTTAACAACAAAAAGAAGAAATAGTGTGAACTTCTGGGCTCTTGGAAGCCTTTAAAAAGTTTTCTCAGATCTTAATAAGGCCAGGTCCTTAATGCTGAAGGAGTTAGAAGCAGGCAAATGAAATCCTCACCCCTACTTCTTTAAAAAAATCCCAAGCATTTACTTCTCTACTTACTTTATAAAGTGTTCTGCTGTAGGTTAAATGTGATGTCTGTGTGCAGGAATTAAGTTTTTCTGACGATGAAAGCTTTAGCACAGTGAAGCAACCGCTAATCCACATTTTTCTGAGATACGCTGTCCCAGGGCTGGACTGTGCATGGCAGCAGAAAAGAGGGCAATCCGAGTAGGTCAGTCGAGGGAAACACTCCAAGCAAGGTGATCCTTAATAACCCCACTGATCTGGAGCAGGAGGTGTCTGTTAAGAGCATCCGATCTATGGCTCTTCTTGTTTACATCTTAAAAGAGCTAAGCTAAATCTATAACCAGGATTAATAAATCTGTAGAATTTTATGGTCTTTTATGCACAGATGCTCCAAATTAAGAGCACACTTCATTCACAAATATATTTTTCTTCTGCCAACAGTTAATGACTGAATGTTGCAGATATTGAAACTCCACCTTTCTCTGTTTTTCCCTTAGCTTGGCTGGTTATCCTGGTCACATTATATTTTTTTCCCATAGCAGAGCAGGATGGAATGCGCCGAGGATGTGCTTGCAATCAAAAAATATGAAAACAAGTAAATTGGTGGTGTGAAACGCTCTTAAGAAGACATTAGTATTTGACAAAGGCTGAGAAAAATGCAAATGAGTCATGGACATTTCTCCAAAGCCTTATGTAGGAAAATTTGTTCTAGTATTTGCTCTTTTCTAACCAAAGCTTTCTACTTTTTTCGTATTTTGTAGTAGGGGCTTAGCAAGAATATAGGTCCCAGATATCTAGAATGCCTACAAAGGTGTCTAAATCAAAGCTAGCAGCACGTTTGAGAAGATAAAGGGTACCTGAAGAAGCATTATATAATGGGCTTCTGGGAGTTAGCTTCTTTAGATACAAGTATCATCATCTGTGATGGTAGCTGAAGTTTTCAGGAAGCTTTCATGAGCACGCAGCTGAGGAGAACACAGCAGTACCCAGCGGGATGTCTCTGCAGAAGAAACTCACCCATAGAGGTTGAACCCTTACTCCTAACCGGGGATAATATAAGAACGCTTCTCATGCTTGCCCCCAGTCAATAGTTTTACTTCAAGAAATTGAAATAAATGAAATTGTGAATTGAATCCATGTAGTCCTCAGGCTACTGGAACACAAATCCTCAATTTACCTAGCTGCAGGGTTTATGAAGGAGCCTCTGTGTTAGCATTAGCTTGGTGCATTTTCTGTCTTGTTGAATGAAGAGCCTGACAGGTCAGATGTGGCTGCTGGCAAGAGGGACTTAACACAGCTACGCAGCTTATCTGATCAGGTATCGTGTGGTCACCTTCTGCCACGCAAGTTTAGTTTTTTACTTACTGTCCATTGATTTTCTCCAACTTAAAACGATCTGATTAAAGGATTTGGATGAAAAAGGAATATTTTTAAAAAGAAAACAACAGTTTCCCCCAGATTTCTAGGAGCTTCACTGGAGTTTTAGTGGATTTGTGATCTAAATGAAATAAGAATTAATTATCTACTGATTAACAAAGGAGGTGTAATGTGCAGCTCAGCCTATAGTTGATGAACAGTTGTGCTCCAACTAAAATCAGCAGGGATTTAGCCTAAGCTAAAGACACGGGTTTGGGTTCATCACCATGTAACACTAACTCATTTTCAAATCTATGCAAAGATCAGCAAATCCAACAGTTCTCTACTAATATAGAATTGGTGTTAAATCACAAGGTTAAAGTCAGATCTGTGGTTGACATTGACTGGAATCAGGAGCTTTGGAGTTGACTTGTCAATTTACAGGTGAAAGCCAAGTTGTGTAGCAGTGGATACCACTGGAGTAGTATTGTAATTCTCTGTACTCCACCTAAACACCAGTGACAAAAGATCCTAAAGAGGGGGTGGCAGCGGCACCTTATACTTCTCTATTCACAGAGCCTGGTTTTTAGTATTAATCAGAGCATCTGTTAAACTGCTGATTTAACCAATATTTAAGCATGCATCGGTCTGTGGTCATCAGGGATTATTGGAACACAAAAGTTTTGGGTACTCCTACTTCTTAGACTGGAATCTTGCTGGCTGCCTAGTGAAATTACAGTATAGGGAATTTCTCCAGCTCCAGGCTTGCTGGGCTTTTATAGAAGCTTTGCTGCTAGTCTGCTGTATGTTCCACTTGCATCAAATAACAAAACTGCAGATCATAGCTGGGCTTTTTGAAATATAAAGAAATGATGTAATGCCTTTTTATTGGCAATACAATGCTAGCTATTAAAATTCAGTCATATGGCATCCCAGGTGGATGACGTTACCCTCCTAGTTTGTTGCTTTCCAATTCGAGCACCCTGAATGCTGTGCTGGGGTGATAAACAGCCCATTGTAGGTCTCTGCTGCTTCAGGGTTTAAAGACAACTTCCTCTGCCATATTTCCTCATGGAAGCTAAAACATGTTGAGTAAGATGTCCTGAAAATCCTCTGAAGAAACTGCTCCTGGAGCCTTAGGCAACACATTCTGAGAAGGTGCTGATGCGTTTTCTAAAGACCAGCTTTATTTTCCCAAGCTCTGACCACAGACAAACTTTTATCAGATAACATGTCAAGATGCCAGACAGCTTAGAGTTGGTCACAGAACTGTTCAAAACACAAATGAGTGGTCCCCTCCCCATGGCTCTCCACGCAGGTCTCTCTTAGTGCTGTTCTAGTAGGTCTCTAGTCTGTGCCACGTGGGTGGCCCAGGGCTTCCTTCTGGGAAGAAAAGACATCTTCACCAGCACAATCCCTGGCCAGTAGATTTTGGCACTACTCTGGAGTCAGCTAGGCTGTGCACAGTGCTTTACTGCTATGTTCCATAGAAAATGCACTGCAGCTGTTTGAGACTGTGGTGAGCCGTCTTGTGGTTGCAAGGTGGCAAGCTGCTCACTGGAGTTTGGAGTACGTCTTGTTTGCCTGCCATATCCTTTTTTTCTGGGCTCGTGCAAGGTGAGTTTGTGGTAGTCCCTGCTGCCAACTCCTGTTATCTGAACCAGAACCATCGGTTGACCTTGGAGCCATCGCAATATGTGATTGACCACATGAGGGGCTTTTGCAGACTGAGGTTGAGTTGGTGTTTTCAGCTGGAGATGAGGGGCAGACCTCAGTGTTCTGCATAGACACAGGTGATGAAATGGAAGGGATGTAGTGAGTGAATATCCACTCCTGTCATGCAGAGGAAGTGGAATGGGGCCGGATGGGACTGGAGATTGCATTTGGACTGATTTCTGGTTTCTTCCTCACTAGGACAAAGAAGTGAACCTGGAGCAGGTCCATAGACGCATGAACAGTTTAATTGATGAAGACATAGCCCACAAGCAAATCTCTCCAGCGTCCATTGAAATCTCAGCCTTGGAGATTGGTGGCATGCAGCCAGCTCAGACCCTGGAGCCGGTACGCGAATACCAGAACACGCAACTTTCTGTCACCACCTTTTTACCAGAACAGACAACTCATGGTGCCAGCAGAACACTCACAGCTGCCTCTGGCAGCGCCCCCCCCCTGCCGCTGCCCCTGAGCAGCTCAGCCACCATGCCCTCCATACAGTGTAAACACAGGTCACCAAATGGAGGACTATTTCGTCAGAGTCCAGTGAAAACCCCAATCCCAATGTCATTTCAGTCTGTGCCGGGGGGAGTCATTCCAGAAGCAATGGAGTCCTCGCATGGAACATCCATATGAAGAAAACAAACAGTAAAACAACCAGCAGAGCTTTTTAATACAAAATTTAAAAGAAACAAAAAAAAAAAACACAACAAAACAAACTCTTACATTTTTCTTGTATATACTTGTAAATAATGAAAGAATGAAGTGGGGTAAAAGTGTATTTTGAATATTCCCAATTTTCGAAGTCAGTAAAAAAGAACAAAAAAAACAAACAAAAATGTATGAATGACTTTGTAAATTTTGTTCTATATGAATAAAAAGGCAAACTACTTGTGATCGTTCTCAAGTGCCAAAGAAGACCAGTTACTGGGACTGAGGGCCGTACTTTTTCTTTCCGTGGATTTCAACATTTATTCCCTTACTGTTCTTTTTTAAGAGAAAAAATTTATCTGTTTCTTGCTAGAAAAGATCACCATGCTAAAATCTCTCCTTTCCCTAGAACCCTATTTTATAGTCGATGGCAATTCACTCAGAGAATTTAACAGCTGGTATTAGTATAGCAGTAACAAATGTTTTAAGTGTGAATTATAACTAAAATCCAACAAACATTTTTTTTTATCAAGGATTTTTTTTTTCCTTTGAACAAGGATTTAAACTTCCACATGGGTTCTAAGTTTAAGCACAGGATTATTGCCTTGTGTTTTTACATGTCTGCTGCGCTGTGTGGCTATTTTATTTAACCTTCTGTGTTTTGTTATATATATAATAGATATTATATA
>NW_009713789.1:0-17865 GCF_000703405.1 Apaloderma vittatum | reverse complement strand
ACTCTACACTTGCCCTTGTTGAACTTTATAATAAGAAACAAGCAAAAACCCTACCACTATAGCATGAAAATAAAAAATCAAAGAGAAAAAAACCAAAAACAACAAAAAATGCTTGAGTACCCCCAAACTCAATAATCCAGTCACATGAATACCAATAAAAGTTCCAGTCATGTAAATACCACTGAAAAACAGATACACCAATCATTGGTTCACCCAAAGAGCAGTCTGAAAAAGTTTGCTCTAAAAGGAAAAAAACCTCTGTAATGAAGAAATCACTAGGTAAAAACATAAAAGAATACCAAAACCAACCAAGCAAAACACTCTTCCCCCAAACCACCACACCAAATTAAAGACCTAACACACAGTAGCAAAACGTAAGACAAAAGTCAGGTTGAATTTCTTAAAAAAAGACAAAGGTGTAGCACAAAAACAGAAAAAAAAATATCAAATTAAAAGAAAGAGTCTGATATAAGAGGAAGTGCAATGACATATGGTCCTAGCTTCTTGGTTCACATTTGAGGGCAGTGTATTTTACATTAACTAATAAATAAATATTTTCTTTTTTAAAAAGCTGCATTACTAGAGGTTTGATTAAGCTGGCCATTCTTATTGACAATAAAAGAGTATAAACGCAAGCACTTCACATGCTTATACTGTGAACAATGCAAGGCACAATCAGTAAGCTTCCATACTAGACATTATCTGAAAAGGAGCATATAATGAAAAAACTACCTAAATGGAGTAAGAGACATACTGAGAAGGATACAGTTCAATATATACATGAATACCTGAAACAGCCTTTAAGTTCAAGTTTACTTGAATCTTTATTAGAAAGCACTTCAGAATAAGTTATTCAGAAACACTTTTCTTGAAAATCAATGCATTCTTTTTTTTCAATTTATAAGTTCCACAAGATGAACATTTCCATAGATGTAAACTGAGTGCTTGATGCATAAAATACACATGCAACAATAAACATTCTCCTGTTTACACTTCAGAAGTCTCTTGGCTTAGTAACATGCTTAATTGCTCAAGTCTGCTGTTTCAAAGAGTACATTTTTGGTTTTTTGTCTTTGAAAAGGAGCTGACATGTCACCATGAAGATCATTGCTACTTGCCACCCACAGTAGTCACCCCAAATGTCCCGAGTATGTAGAAGACTATTCCCTGAGAGTTTCAAAACACAATGGACAACATTGTTCTGTTTATTATTGCAATGAATGAACTTTCTTACCAAATACTCTGGCTACAAATCCTAATGGAAACTGAGATGCAAACAGTGTAAGAAACCACGGTGCAGCATAAAGACTGGGACTGATTTCATTCTCTTCCAGATGATTATACAGGTCTCTGTGATAATCATGAAGAAGCCTTGAGAGCTGATACATCTGAATCTACAGTCCATGACAGGGTTGAGGAGGAAGGAAGTAGAGAAAGAAAATTTCAGCTTTACTCAGTTTTTCAAACCATTCACAATTCACTCGAGGGAAATTAACTCCAGTACAGATGGCACTGCATCATGCTTAATTGTCCCCTAGGGCCTCGAGTAATATCTACTCACATCTGAACAACCCACCCCTAATGAATTAAAACCAACACAGTTGTCAATAACAAAGAACAGTTTGAACCTGATTATTAATGAAACATCATTTCAGATTCACAGGCTTAAGGTAAGAAAAGAATATAGTGATCCAACTTTGTCAGCAAACCAGAACTTTCAGTCTTGTAGCGATGAAAGTAGAAGTACCTCTTCCAAGATGCCAAAACTCTCCATTACAAAGTTGAACTACTTCTGGCTAAATTTACACATTTCAGCTTTCATCCTTTGAATCTTGGCCCTATTTTTGCTGCATTTAAAACTCCTATGCTACAATCACCACTTCAGACAGCTTCCACACCCCCAGAGTATATTACATGTGGTGGGTCAATAGAGGTGTACCACATATATATTTGCCAGCACACCTCTCACATGCCAGAGAAATTTAAGATATTTCATGCAAAAAGTGCTGCTATACACTGCATAAAAAGTGGCAAAGCAAAGTGCTTAAAAGCTGCTGTTTGTTGCTAAAAATATCCCTCTGGCAAATTATTTCCGTATTTATTCCAAATTATCTCCTTACTTATTCCACACTAAGTCACTCACAGCACAGAGTGATGCTTGTCTCAGAAAGCAGATGAGAAACACATACATTGATTAGCTGTCAGGTCCAATTTTGCTGTCAACAGTGCCTTATGCTTAAGGTAAATCAATTCCTCAATAAGAAAATGACTTACTGGATCCAGTCTACTTTCCTACTTTTAGTGGCCATGAGTCTTCCCTACCAAAAACTGACTGTACTTGAAACTATCTGTCAGTCAGCAGCGTCCACAAGTAGACAGATCACTTCTCATTCAGGCAAATTGGCTCAATTTGTGCAGGCATTTGAGACCTTGCTTTAGTTGCCAAAGATACTAATTAAGCACAGTGTCAATAAAAAACACATCTACACGTGAAATTTACATGTGAAAATGGTGTCAGAGGCAGCAAACCAATTGGATGAATTCACTATGAACTAAGGATCTAGATTACTACTTTTTCCAGACTGCAATTAAAAATGTAAGGCAAATAAGTTCATTATCCTAATGAAACTTCAAACATTTTCTTCTACAGGACAGAAGGCAATTCTGTATATGAGCTTACTTGTGTTTTGGTACTGTAAACATAACAGAATTTGCAAGTGCTCTACTGTGAAAAATGAAAACAGAAGTTTAAGCTTTAGTGAGATCCTCTAAGTCATCTTCATAATTTGGTTTGTCTTCAGCAGACAAAGCTTGTACTTTTGTCTAGAATAGGGTAACTGCCTAGGAGCAAACTGTGGGGAAAGAGAGGTCATTTCATTTAAAGGGCAAATGGTACTACAAGTGATAAACCTTCTCAAACTTAAAGAAGTGTTTCTTCCTAAGAACTTCTGATAATTAAACTCTCAGACCCGTTTAAATCAAAAGGTGACATCCTGGACATCTGAATGCTCTCAAACCATCAGAAGTTACTGAAAATCTACAAGGGTGGTATAACATACAAACATTAAGAGACCATCTTCTAGGGGAAAAGAGAAATCCCACAACCATGCATTTGTCCCACTTCGACCCCCACTGGTTCAAAACATATTGGGGGGGATAGGGGGAAGAAGGGGACAGGAAAGAGGCAGAAAGATGCTCTTTGTGGCTGTTCACCCTTACTCCATCACAACAAACTTGGTATAACATACTAACAGCTGCAGTAAAACACTCTTCTATCACTTCTAGAATAAGCAAAAAAAAATTTCTTTAACTATGAGCTATTCTATTGTTCTGGTCATTTGCCAAATTAGTATCTAAACGACTGGTCACGAAAAGTGGACTGAAACTCTCCCTTAAGTTTTCACTTAACTATAAGTGTTTGCTATGCACAGAGCATAAAAAAGATACATTTTAATCTGCCTCTTAGTTTTCTCTTTCTCCACTGTAGATTACAAGCTTTAACTCAGACATAGTACATCCATTTATAATATTAGGGGCTTACAGCATATAGTTTTTTAAGTCAGTGGATGGTTGCATCTCAAGGTGAAGGATTTCTCAAACTTTAAACCCCGAAGTTTATAGAGATCTGAAGGATCTTCTGCCTTCTAAGCAGTCTTGAGAATCTATAGCTAGCTGTTAAAAGACTAATATTGCAGAGCATGTATAATTTCATAAGCAAACTAAATTATTAAAAACTCATCTGCTTTCTCTCTGTGTTGAGGGTGGTGGGGTAAGGGACGATGAGAGAAAAGAGAAGCCTCAAGTACAAATGCCTGTGGAGCACGTTGACTGGCCACTGGGTGTCACTGTTGATTCGACTTCGAGTTAACAAGAGAAAAATCTACATTCACGTGCTCATAGACTGAGGAAAAATAAAATCAAATGTATTTTTAAACTCCTTCTCTACAGATGCAAGCACATTGGGGTTTTGGCATAAGGAAGAGAGAGAAGTGAGGAAAAGAAAAGGAAGAGCAAAATAGCAGAGAAAGCAGAGTTTCCAAACATGGGGATGTGTGACAGGGAAAGTCTGCAAGATCTGAACTTCTCTGTTTGCCAGTTGAGAGGTGGAGAGGAGTTCAACAATAAAATTTTATGAACCTCAACCTCAAAAAGAGCAGAAGAAGTTTCATAAACACCTGCAGAACTTGAGCAACCTCTGGAAGCTCAAAACTTATTTAAACTCTGGTTTGCTTTAGGAGAAGGACTGACTTACCTGTAGCGACATCATGTCTGGCCTGTACTGTTTACGGAAGCCAAGGTCATACATGAGGAATTTCAGCATTTCAAAGGCCTGTTCTTCACTCATATGTAGAAGCAGCACTCCAGCTACAAAGCTTATACCTTGACAATAACCCACTTCTTTGTCCAGCAAAGAGTATGCCTTCAGGAGATTAAAGAGTGATAGCTGCCCTGCTCCCAGGTGGGCAGAAAAGTAAGGATGCGTAGGGAATGTCCGTCCTGATGTAGAGAGAGAGAAAAGAGGAGCTGATATGCAATTCTTCTCAAAAAAAAATAAACAGATCCATCTGACAACCAGCAATTCTCTCTTCCCGTAGACCATTTCTCTTTGCTTTCCCATGCAGGTTGACTTTAGTCAGAACAATCTGTATTTTAACACTGATTTTACCGCTGATTTCAGACTGTATCCATTGAGTTCATTTAATAATCTCTTCTGCATAAAACCGGCAGAAATTAATGCTTGATTTCTCTTTTCAGACAGACGTAGAAGAGCGTAAATACAAACAGCATAACCTAAGAAATCATCTGCTTAGAGGACACCAAATGACACATGCAGAATATATCTTGACAACATACAAAGTGATGCTGATACAGCGACATCTATCTCCAGCAACAGCTTCCGTTAAAACTGGTGTGTTTTCACTCAAAGATTCACAAAACAAGTCAGAAAAATCTCCCAACTACCAACAGACGTACCTAGATCAACAAGGATGGCGTGCTGTTGAGCAGTCAGTTGCTTCAGAAGTTCTTTGTAAGAAATGTCAGGAGGCTGCTGCTTGTTGGGTAGCCTGTGTCTGACTCGATGTTGCACAGCCAAAAACTGCCAAATTTCTCCCCGACGGCTTTTTGGTACACCTGCAGGTCAGTCACAAAAAAAAAAAAAAGGAAGCCTAAGCAGGGGCCTATTTTTATAGTAATTACTCTGGGCAACTGAGGTAGACATCACTTGTTTTGCCACTTCTGAGCTGTTAGCCTCCAGCAGGAAATCATGCAGTCTGGCCCGTTCAGTAAAGCTGAACTAAATTCAGAGGTGTAAAATACAGGTAAGTCCACCTCCTCTTCCTAAAGGGCTGCCCGTGCCAGTCCATAGGCTTGTAGAAAGACATACAGATTATAAAATGCTTGGTTCCAACTTGACAGCACTAATGCTTCATACCCAAGGAAAAACACAGAATCATTCTTACTGAGAGACAGCATTTCTCTCAAGTCAGCCAGCCATCTGTGAAAGCATGAACTAAATTAAAACACCACTTTCAGACTTTCACATACATCAATCTTCGGTATCAATCTCTGCAAACAGACATTTGAGAGTCAAAATAGCCAACTCTGCTAATGCTTTCCAGGCAAATGATTATTTAACAAGAATACAGGTTAGAAAAATCATATCCTTGTTCCCAACTCTGAACTGCAGTCCAGCAGCAGTAAGGTAAGTCATTTGTTGGCAGTTTTCTGCAGGTCACTAACAGGAACCACCTTACTTCTGCCACAATTTCCTTTGGTAGCAATTTAAACTTCCCTTCTGTACCACAGCCAGATTACACTGAAGTATTATTTTTCAGCATCTCTAGCACAGACATGAGATTCTGCAGAGGAGGGCACAGCGGTGCAATCAGACTCTACACCAGCATTGTAATAACAAGGCCCTCTGGCTTCCCTTCTGGCCCATAGCTAGGCCACAGAAAGATCTACTCCAAGTCAAAATTCTCAGCCTCTCACTCAAGGAAAAAAAAATAATACTAAAGGTCCACATTCCAGATTCTCCAAGATGTGGTCGTTCTGACTCTCTGAAGGTTGGTTGTGATTCCCTTAGGTTTTGGACACAGGTCCTGCCTTCTCAGTAAATAAAATCAGAGCATCTGAAACTCAGAGTCAATTGGAGAGGAGCCACAGAACAGAAGCCAGAAGGTCACCATGCTACCTGCAGAAGCTCCAAGTTCGATCGATGAAGTAACACATGGGCACAAGATAGTACTTTCTGGAGTATGACTATACATGTTTCTGTATTGTTGACACTGTAAGCAATGAAAATTGCACAACAGACCCTATTTTCTGTTTGGCAGCAGGAGGTGGCTGCATTTGCAAAAAGAAGGCAAATTTTTCATGATTTTGTGCCACTGGAAATAGCGTACCGATAGCAGATTTCCTTAGGTATCAAAAGAGAACAAAAAAAACCCACTTCAAACTTCATAGTTAAAAGCCATCCTACATAAATACCTTCTTTTAAAGTGGAATGAATATCTTCCATGTCACACCGGATTTTAGCTCTACAGTTTAATAACTTCTTATCCCAAACATTTATAGCATCTTTCTGACATGTACCAACTTCATCATAGTCCAGTTTTACTTTTCTTGATTGGAGCTCATCTCTGCTTGCTAGAGCATGGAACACAAAGGAAAAGCACTCAGAAAAACAGAACATCAGAAAACTACAAGAGACATGAAACAGGCAAAATCCATCCAAGTCATATATCTCTCTGATAATCTGACCAGGGATAAAAATAGCTTCTACAACTCATCAGTTAATAGCTGTGGTGGGGCCAGTCTTTTGTCATAAGATGCTGCAGGTAACAATTTAACCTCTCTGAATAGGCCATGAATATTAGTAATTCATGAAGTACATGAAAACATTGCTTAAGGCTTGGGGCAAGACAAAAAATCCACTGAACACAGACACTTCACCACATCTGCTGTTTCTTTCAACTGCAAAAACACCTTTGATCATTTTTCTCTTGTTTATACTGAACATTACAATTGTTTTAGTATGGGAAGTCCCAAATATATGAATGCTTATTTTAGAGGTTTAGGTAAGCACTCTAAGTCTTCTAAAATTAAGTCGGTCACACTGGGTTCAGTTTTAACACATCCCTTAAGAGAATGATAAGAGCTCTTGGCACCGCTACCTGGCATCATCAGGCTAACTAGAAGCAAATATAATGAACTACAGAAAGGTGTAGAATGAAACACAAAAAGGTGTATCTGCTGAAGCAGAGAACTCATGTTGCTGTTACCTTAAAAGGTTTGCTACCTAACACCACCTGGCACAAAATATTTATTCCAGAGAACTCACTGTTTCTGAAATAAAGCTGCATTGTTGCTCTGGAATTTCATGGAGGAGCAGCTTTCATTTCCATTATTGAGAAATTAACTGTGGTTATTTTATTCTACATGATATGCATGTGGAAAAACACTCCAACTCCTATTACTGGTGTAAAAAAACCTGGAATCAAGAAACGAATGTGTCTTAATTTGCAGAGATAAATTTAATTATCATTGGACAGAATCATACATTTCACAACATGACCTGTGAAAGTTGCAATGTAATTTATCCCAAATTTGCCTTGATCTGTGTGCAGTACTTGCTCCTCACAACAGAGCAGTGCTTGCTCCTCCTTCCTCTTGCAGACCCTCCTCACCATAATCTCTAGGTGAAATCAAATTCTCGCTCATGTTCTTATACAACATGCAAACCAAGACAATCAGTTCCTTACCCTGATCGTCTCACTTTGGGCACAGCCAATATTGGATGAATCCACAGAATCATTGCCTAGCCCACTCCAAAAACGTAGGTGACAAATTATTTCCAGAAGCCATGTTACACTTCCGAGACCGTATCTGTTTGAGGTTGTTGGGGGCCCTGTAGAAGCAATTGTCACGCAGGTGCAGCACACTTCTATAAAAACGGGAATGTGATCTCACCACGTGAATCTGCAGCCCAGTTGGGCCAATTTTCCACACTACCCTATCGCTCTATGATTTCATCTGAGAACGCTCACTCTCATAAGCAGTATGTGAAAAATTCAAGACAACAGGAAGGTATTTCAGTGCAACAGTGAACTCCAAGATTAAGCGCACAGTTATCATTCACAGGAATGGTACTTTGGCTTTGCATTTAGTCCCAGAGCTTGCCTGTAGATTGTAACTCTTCTGCAACCCTTGGTTGCTTGCAACCATTCTTGTTAGCATTCTTCCTAATCACTGCTACTTTTTGTAGTTCATACACTTCTAGGTGATCTACTGGAAAAAGTGTCCTCTAGCTTCTCAGGATAAAAAAACCACAAAACAAAACCAACAACGCTGTGCAATTCACAGAACTTACCTTCTGTAAAACAAAGAGCTAATAGCACTCAAGTCTCCTCGACAGCAAAAGGAATAGGAAAAGAGGTTCTATTAATATTTTGTAAATAAAAATCAGAACTTCAACAGAGAATCACTAAAAACAATTCCACAGCAATTCCAGTCTTAATGCAGTCATACACAACTGAAGAAATTCACAACTAGGAACCTAGCTTCAAGTAGAGAAATGGCTGTATTTCTGTTACTGCATTTCCCATTCCTGAGATGCACAATTAATAGTAGGCTAGGGTGCCAACCACTGCTCGATCCAGCACTTGACTGGAATGGATCAGTTCTGTAGATGTCGGGTCCATAAAATGGCCCATGTTACAGCAGCCCGCAGGAAAGAAGCCTAGACATAGGCCTTCAGGCAGTTTACTTTTTGCCCTCTGAAAAGAAGATGCTGGATTCCAGCTAGCCAGAGCACCATTTTCTCTCAGCAGTACTTATGAACCTGCATACAAGAACAGAGACATGTCCCCTGCAGCACAAACCAAGGATGCAGGCTGGAAGATGAGTGCCAGTTTGGAGTCTCCACTGCCGACACTCCTGTTTTCACCACAATCGACCAGACAACTTATTTTCTACATATCCGCTACAGAATGGAAATAATTTATAAATGAGTCTTAAGGAACTGCACTGATTTAACAGTTTTCAGTTCCTCCAGTCTTGCAGGGTGGATACAGAAAAGAGTTTGTCCCTCAGCAGCTCATAATATCAGAAGGAATAACATGAAATTAGTCACTACAGCAGATGTCCAGCTTCCCCACCCCACAACAGTAGACTAACTGTTTGCTAAAAGAAAAAACAAAATTTTTCTCTAGAGTTAAAACAGACTTCTCTGTAGATGTTCCCTGTGCATTTAGCAGTTTCCACAGAAGTGTGTATCAACAGGGAGACGAACTGTAGAGCGAGCGCACAGCGAAATGCACTACATGCTTAGGAAGTACATTCAAGGATCTGCACTTGTAGGAATATGGAGAGACTTCTGTCCTGCTGTTTTTCTTTTCTCTCCCTGCCTTCTCAGTAAGCACCACTAGAGAAGGAAAAAGAATTAACTGATCTAAACAAGACTGTTATGTTTTATATAAAGAATCAGACTACCATATAATGAGATTATATGCCATATAGGAGAAGATGAGGTAAGCAATTGCAGAGAGAACATCTGAAATTTTCAACTTGCACCAAAAGCTACTAGTCTATTATACTGAAGAATTTCTATATGCTAGGATAGACATTGCATCCTGTCTTTTATTTGTGTAAGTCTTGATCAGTCATCATAATAAAACATGTTAGCCAGAAGCTCAGGCAGCTGACAAGTTAGCATGGCCAACTTCAGATTCCTCAGTAATAGCACTCGATTTTCAGTGTACTGTGCTCATCTTCCAAACAAACAAACAAAAGAATGAAAAACCTTTCTGACATACCTCAAGAGCCAGTTGCTCAAAAAATGAAATTTAGATTCAAATATTTATAAATTAGCACTGGAATGTGGTTAGTGAAGGACCAAAAGTCCGGACAGAAATGGTATGTGCTGCAAAGGACTGAAACGGGATATAGAGGGTAAGGTTGACCATATCTAGGTTTTCTCACAGGATCTGTCTTCCTGACTCCACGTTAGAATTCCTAGACTTGGTCAACTAGAATACACATTCTAACAACCTTTGTCTAACATGTAGTAAAAATGGAAAAGTTATCACTTTCTTCTTTAACTAAAGTGATTCATTAAGAGTTGGCAGGTAGGCAGAGAACCCAACAGATCGTCAGACAGGACTGGGCAAGTTCACTTTTTTCCCTCACAGTGTTAACTAAAAATTACAGTACTACATCTCTGTTTGAGGAGCCTAACACCAGTACAGTTTTCAGCTTCAGGCAGCAAAATTTGTAATACTTTTTAGGGAGATTTTCTAAATAGCTAACCTTCCAGCTTCTGGTTTTCTTTTTCCATTCGAAGCAACAGAATTTGTTGATGAATAGCTTTTCTCCACAGACTTTGTAGTTCTTCTGAGTTTCTTCTCTCTCCAGTTTTATCTGGATCATCCTCATTTTGCAATACTAGAACAAGAGGATCCTCCTCCAGCGGTGGAGCAAGAGGTGATAATGGTAACAATTCACTTCCATCATGACCATCTGAAAAGAATCAGAAAGCTATTAGAGGAAACTAAGATTGTTTGACCTATTGTGAAAATCTAAGTCATAGGAGAACAAAAATAGCTGTCTTTCACATTTAGTAAGGTGCTGATACCAGAAACAGAGACAATGCAGTTCAACAGTAGAGAACTATTTCTAAATAAAATGTTTTATTTAAGTTAGGTTATATTAAATGAAATAAAGCTAAATAATGAACCAGTATTTCAACCCTTTCTCCTGCTAGCTCCTTCTAGAGTTACAAAAAGACATTTATCCATAATCTCTTTTACAGATGAGCTTATTTCCCACAGGCTCTACATTAAAAGCAACTTTTTCCATCTGCTAAGCTGCATCACACAGAGTTTCACATTTACTTATGGTTGTGAATTCCACCAACAGGACTTTATCAACATAGGAGGATTTCAGATATTTCAGAGTTTTCTACCTTAAATGACTTAAAGCTGTAAGAATTATTAACACACTCAAGAGGTGCTATGTGCAGCAACAAGGACAAGACAGAAAATTTACCATTTTCTGCCAACACTGCTATCATGTAAGCAGGCCAGGGTAAAACTTTGCTAACTAAGAGGATATCTTTGTCAGTAAGAGGAAGCTTTTCAGTTCCTTGGTACCAGCACAGCCGTGGCAGATTGCAATTCATTTGATTTTGATGACAGAATCCCCTGTTCAATAAGGACCCAAAGCCAACTGAGCACAAGTGGTCTCTAGTGAGGTTCTAGCAAGAATATTGTATCAAGATGACCCCCTTCTCCTTTTCATATTTTCACCTATTACAATTTTCTACAGTAACAGCTATTCAACAAGAACTGCTTGTTTATTTTCTTTAAAAGCATACACAGACCTGGATGATGCATCTTGGAAGGAGATTTATTCATAGGTGAAGCTACCTGCAGGAATATTCTCCGCCGCCAGGAGATGCGGCGAGGTGTGACCGTGGCCCCCACAGCATTTAGAGATTCACTGCTGCAGACGGCTGATGTTCTTTTCTTTCCCTCCCCATCACTGAAGAGAAGAAAAAGCAGATGAGGTGATCAAAGTCAGTCATCTTTGGAGGAAAAAAAAAAGAAATAAGCTTTTTTAAGTCTGTCTAATGTACAACTAAACCTGCAGGAGCATTTGCTGGGAAGCTTTAGAAGGCAAAGTGTGCTGTGTACAAGCTTCACCCTGAATAGAAAACTGTCCAGTTGTTTTCTTGTAACACAGTGCTGTGAGGTTTGCACTATATACCAGCAGGAAGAATTCATAGCATTCATACAGCGCTCAGCTGGAAGCTCAGAATAAAAGCTAAACTTGCTGAAAAGCTAAGAGAAAAATGCGATAATATTTAGCCCCTAGAACAACAGCAATGGATTTTGTTTTGCGATGCATTACTCTTACAGGGGTAGTCCAATGTAATAGCCCTAAAAGCACAGAAGTTGCTCTAGCAGAGTGCAGTGCTCCATTTAGAGCCATTTTAAATGGCATGATGAGCTCACAGGTGAGTATTTCACTGGAGGTGATGTTCTGGCCTTTTCATACAGCCTCTTTCCTATGCTTCAAGAAGTGGACACTTCACTTGCACAAATGGGGCCAAATGTCCATCTCCAGCTGAAAGAATAGAGTCTTTGCAAACAAAAGGCAGGCTAAGTTCCTACCACAACGACGTGAAAGGAGCTGATCTCCTTCCTAGTTGCCATGTAGAAATATATTAACATACCTTGCTGCAAGAGGCAAGAAGAGAATACAGGGAAACATTGCTAGGATATAATTTTAAGCCAACACTAAGCAAACATCTCTACTGACTCCTGCCACAGGAAAGGACATCTAGCTTTCCTAAGTACATGAGACATTTTCAGAAATATTTCACTATTTTGTATTTGTGCTAGTAAAGTAGGTGCACAGATCTTGTGATACTCAACTACAGGCTTCTTGGGAAGACAGTATCACGTACAGGAAGCTGTGTCTGCAACTTCATCGCAGGGAAAACTGTTTTATCAACACAGCAGTAGCTACACTCAAACCTTCATCCTGTAAATAATTTCCATGCTACAGTGCAAAGTCCCTTCAAAAGACTTAGATGAAAGGAAAGTCCAGCACATTGCTTACTGCATCTCTAGTGGTAAGTCAGTTGCAGATGATCAGTTTGCCAGCTGCAGTCTGTCTACCAACATCTGGCTTGCCCAAAAGGAGACATTTGCAACACTACAAAGTTTCAGCTACAGTCTACCAGCCTACATCACCTCAATCAGCACTTCTCATACAAAATACTCTGTGCTTAATGGTAATCCATCAAATTAGAATTTCAGAACTCTTTGGTGATCAAAGCTGTCCCTATGCTAATGATTAACAACAGCTCCCTGACTTCTGTAAGCCCTGGGGGGCAAACTGGACTTACCAACACAGGTATCAGACCCTGCTTCCATATCCTGGCAGAGAGATAATCGTGTCTTGAAGTTTATCTACTCAAGCATTAGACATTACCCCTGTTTTCATCTAAGAACAGCATGATGGGCTAGGAGCCCTGGATAACAGTCAGTCTGAATTATTCTCCACTTCCAATTTAATTTCTACAGTGACTCAGTTCCATGTGCATCACACCATCAGGAGGTGGTCTCAGTGGAGCCCAATGTTGCACTACCCAAAAAACAGCAACCTAAAACCCTGCGACAATATTCTCTGGCTAATTCTTACACAGGCTTTGGTGGTGAGCTAACCACTGTTTGTGCTAGCTAAATACAGACCACAAAACTGATTTTAAATCTAGACATGTTGTCTTCCAAAGGTATTTCAGTTCAACAGCTCTGGGAAATAAAGTATTGAGTTTGGATATATTAATCAGTATAACTCACGTTTCTATAAATAACTTGGAAAGAAACTACCTCTCACTATTTCAAGTCTTACATACCATGTTACAAAACGTGAGTCACTCTAGGGCTTACTAAATAGAAGCTACATAATGAGGGAATGAAAATGTACAAAAACCTAACATTCAGCTACTGTCTGTGTCCCTAAATGCTCACACAGTCCTAGGAACAGTGTTCCATTTACAGTAGTAAAATTTACAGAGAAGTCAGAACAGAGGGTGGCTATTTCAGGGTATGAAACAAAGCTGTTTACACCAGAGTTGCAGAGTTTAAAGCAGGATGTAACAGTCACATGTGCTACCTTGTGAAGTGTGTAAATCATACAGTTCTGAGGACCTGTACTTCATAGAATCATAGAATTGTCAGGGTTGGAAGGGACCTTAAAGATCATCTAGTTCCAACCCCCCCTGCCATGGGCAGGGACATCTCCCACTAGATCAGGCTGCCCAGAGCCCCATCCAGCCTGGCCTTAAAAACTTCCAGGGATGGGGCTTCCACCCCCTCTCTGGGCAACCTGTGCCAGCGTCTCACCACCCTCACGGGGAAGAACTTCTTCCTAACGTCCAGTCTGAACTGATCCATCTCTAGCTTTAATCCGTTCCCCTTAGTCCTATCACTACCTGACATCCTATAAAGCCCTTCGCCTGCTTTCTTGTAGGCCCTTTTGAGATACTATAAGGCCACAGCAAGGTCTCCTCGGAGTCTTCTTCAGACTGAACAACCCCAACTCAGTCTGTCTTCATAGGAGAGATGCTCCAGCCCTCTAATCATCCTCATGGCCCTTCTCTGGACACGCTCCAGCACATCCAGACCTTTCTTGTGCTGTGTACTTCTGTTGTTAAGCTTTCCCTTATAAAATTTCCTTGGTATTTTAAGCAACTGACATTAATCAATTCCTTTTCCAAAGCACTGTATGATGAGTGATTAGAGGCAAACTTTTAAAAGTCTCGTGCACAGCTTGCCATATTCAATGGAAGGAAAGGGCAGCTGTGAAAACACCAAGATTTAGGAAAGGGAGGCTTAGAAAGGTAGAAAAGAAGTTTCCTCATTTCAGGACAGACAAGTCCTAGCTTAACATCAAATCTGAAGGTGTGAAACAATACCCTAACAGAGTAAAAGCAGGAAGAAGTCACAGTAAAATGAAAGTGTCTCCTATGCTGTGATGAAATGGTTTAGAAAAAAACAGACGAGTTAATTACACATTCCCCAGCTTGAAACAGGAGTTGCACAATACTTAATCCCTAGACTTCACCATCTCTCCTACCTAAATTTCACTGGCAGGCATCGCTCTTGGTCATATTTGCAAGATTACTTCAAGTTGTAAGGTAGCTGTACTTTTTAACAGCCTGACAGGTGGGTGCTCTGCTCAGACAGGCTGGTAACATCTCATAGACTTCATCTAAACATGGCAGGAGTGAAGAAAAAAGATGTGTATCTGACCATTAGCTATCAGCTCCCTGCAAAATGAAGACGTTTATTAATCTCAGAAGAAAGATTAAGAGCAGAAGCAACTCCAAAACAACAACAATATTTTTAATGGAGTTCAGTCATTGCTACTGAAGAGCAGAGCAGAGTTTTCACTACTTCCCAACCTGGGGAAACAGAATTTCACAACTTCCCTGTCAGGGGACGGATACTGAATCTCAGACACTCACAGGAAAAACTGTTAAGAAAAGATTCTGTTCTGACAACATACAGGCTTCAACATCTACCTGTGAATATATTGCAAGGTCAATTAGCAGAAATAATCCAACCATTAATTCCAGTTTTTAATTATGTTTTTCACTCTATGAAAAAGTTGCTACAACAAACTGAAGAAATTTATAAATGCTTTATAAACTATCGATTACAGAGCCTAGAGGAGAGGCAAGACAGGGAATGAATATTTCTTGAGTTAGAGTGACATAGTCACCAAGAAGAAAAACCTGCTGCAACCTACCAACAACTGAGATGAAATGCACCAATCTGCTGCAAATTAAGAGATGGCAATATATAAAATCTTAATGAACTACAAGAACTACTTAATGAACTATTTAACTGCAGACTACAACATGATTGCAAGAATTGGCTTTTCCAACTTTACTTTTTAAATTTATTTTAAGAAAATGACAACTGTATTATGGTAAAACTTCTACATCATGATAAGTCAGCGTGGTAAAACAGACCTATGAAAGGGAAAAGCACTTGATCTACTGTTCAACAGAGAAATTCCACAAAATGGAGTATTACCAATGTATTTTACTTACTGTTCCTGTTTTAATGACTTAACATGCAGCTATGGAAAATGATAACAATGTAATAATCTAATATTTAAGAAAAATGCATCACAGTTCAGTTTGGAAATAATGGTTCTCCATAAGGCTATTTAGCCTATGCTCCTGACTCAACATAGAAACCAAAATGCATTCATCAGCTTGTATGCAATAAGAAGTGAAAAGCTATAAATTCAATATAGTGTCTCAAATATTTCAGTCTATACTTTTACCCTTAAGCTATTAAAAGTGATAACTCAGCTACTCAAAGAGTACAGAGTCTGATCATCTAAGCTTTTTATCTGACGTTACTGCACTTGAAGTTTCACCAAAGCAACATCCCATTCACTGTTCTATCAGATAATGCATAATATGAAGATGAGACAGCTACTTTAGGGAAAATAAATAAAAGAAGAAAAAAAAAAGAACAAATCCAAAAAACTTTCTCAGATTACAAACATGTTTATTTCTTGGTTTCAATTACCTCCAACTCTTGTGAAAAACTGTTCTTTACAATGTTCCCAAAGGGTGATGTTCCAAAAATCACAAAGCTACACCACTTCTTGTGAACTTGTTCCACAATACTTACATGAATTATTTTGTGCATGAGTCCATGAAGTCAACTGGATATTGGCAACTTGAGAATAAATATCGTTGCTGCTCATGCCAAGGTTTGCATTTTTCCTCAGTTCTCTTTCATTTCAACTTCTCTTAATTATAGTTTGGAGGTTGAGATGGTACAAAATCCTCCAGATCAAGTACAGAAAGATCGCTAATATTTCAGCTCCTAGGACTTAGACTGGCAGAAGCCTATACGCAACCCCAATACAGGAAGTATTCGTTCCCTATGGGGAGAAGAAAAACTCTTTCTGATCAGTTAACGCTTCTCTATAGGTTCTCACTCCTGTCATGTATATCTGTTCTGAAAAATTACTTTCTCTTACTATGTTTAAGGAACACTTTCAAGTAGTTCACTTTCTTTATGAGAAATTAAGTTGGTTTTAAAAAATAATTTGTTCAAATTCAAGTGCTGATAAACCAGCTTAAATTATCCTTACATAACAACGCAATGAACAAAGGCAGTTCAGGCTGGTCAAACCTATGGTGGAGCTTGTCCCACTTTTAAATGTGCTGCTTTTATTTTTATATTAAAAATCAAACAGATTCGTCCAACAGCCTAGCTTTCAGAAGTACCTTTTGAATATAAGCCAGAAATTTCAGAAGTTACAGAAATGAAAGTTTAAAAACAGATTTTGCTCTCAAATTCCTGTTTGTTTTCCTGTACATTGGCAGGGTATTCTTTTAAAACTCCTTATGTGTGCTTATGATCAATATCAAAATGCCTCACAACACATTTGTCAAAAGTCAAGATTATGCAAACCATTTCCACCCTAGACTTTGACTTTCTAGACAAATGAATCAATAACACAGTAAAAATATTCTGAAGGCATCTCTTAATATTGTGTTGATGTCCAACTTTACTGTTCATTCCTTGAAGCAGAAAACATATCTCCCACATAAAGCATCGCAGCAGTGATCACTAAAATTTAACTCAAAAAGCTCAGCATCCCTACAAACATTAGAGGAAAAGATGTGTCTTTCACTATAGTGAACTTACCTAGAGATCTATTTTTTTTTCCTCCTGGCTTTGTGTATCTCCAACACAGCCACTTAAATCCTATCAAGTCAATCGAGGCTTCCTTCTTAATGGAGGCCAAGACACTTTTAGGACATGATCCATGCTCTGTAAATGAAGATGTTCCCAGTGATGGGCACAACTGGCTGTATCAGTGTTTAGGAAGGAAGGCAGATAAATAAGCAGGATCAGTTCTGTAAATGTCAGAATATTAAAGACAATCACAGTAGGATAAAAGCAACTGTGCTGCAGAAACACCAACTTCTTTCCATTGATCAGATGAGATGAATATGTCCACAATCAGGTGAGAGCCACTGTACCCTGCACCTCCAAAACCCTATTATCAGAATCATCTTCCACACAGCAGCCAATACATATACACACGTATATAATAAGCAGAGTTGTTTTTTAATACCCAGCTCCCCAGCTGAACCTGGCTTGGTTTTATTTGCATCAGCCCATCTGACTACTACAAATCAAACACCTTTCTAAAATGAATTCTGACTCAAATTCCCACACGTCAAAATTCAAAGGAACACCAAGAAAAGCTGCCTGCTGCATTATAGAATCATAGAATCATAGAACAGTTCAG
>NW_009713788.1:954-1676 GCF_000703405.1 Apaloderma vittatum | reverse complement strand
AAAATTAGACTTATATTTTTAATTTGAGTCAACCAGGAAGAGAATCGGTCGGTTTGTTCCATTTGATGGTTTGGTTAAAAAGGCCAAATAATTTTATTTTTATTTTTTATATCAGTGGGTGCTCAACCTGACGGGAAGGAGTACACAAGGACAAACCCCAATCAAGCAACGGATCCGGAAGAAAACACGTTCTAAGCTCAGCACTGAGACGCAACCAGGGAAGCTGGGATGGACAAGGTCTATTTTACACGTGATGAGAAGCAATTTAGCTTTTGATTTTTCTCTTTTTTTTTCTTTCCTTATTTTATTTATTTATTTATTTTAAATACAGGTTTAGGTGCTTTTCAGCTATGAAAAAAGGCAAAAAAGTGCATAAGTCGAGAGAAAAGGCAGAAATCAAGCAGTAAGAGGTTTGTTTCCCATGGCAGGGTGGGGCGTGGGAGGCGAGAATTAGGACAATGGTTTCAAGGTAGCATTAAAAAAAGGTCTGTATACCAAAACGTAATTGCCTGTGTTATTTGGTCCATTAAAAAACGGTTTATTCACACTGATACTCCTCCCCCCTCCCCGTTCCCCGACAACAACGTGATTAAGAGGAGGATCAGCAAGGAGGTGCGGACTCCCCCCACTGCCCCGCCGCCCCCTGCTCTTGTGCTCACTTGTTTTAGCACCAACCGGGATTCTTACCCCGTAAAACCCATCCTGGCCGCTCCTGGGCTCCT
>NW_009713788.1:579-797 GCF_000703405.1 Apaloderma vittatum | reverse complement strand
AGCAGCCCCCGGCTCCGCTCACCCCAATCCCAGCCCCGGCCACGATCCCGCTTGCAGCCCCGCGTGCTTGGAGAAAAGGGACTGCATGGGGCGCACGACCGTCCCCGAGGACACGTCCCCAGACAGAGCCAAGGAATGTTTCGACCGCTTTGGTCCCTAAATTCCCTCTTTTCCTTTAGGAATAGCAAAGGTGGTGGCTTCCCCTCGGAAGCATCCTG
>NW_009713788.1:0-240 GCF_000703405.1 Apaloderma vittatum | reverse complement strand
TCTGCCACTCACGACTGAGCTGCCGGAGGGGACAGTCCCCCAGGACGGTCCCCTCAGAGCGGTGGCAGAGCGGGAGGATCTTTCACATGCGGCTCTGAAGAGGCCCAGGGATGGGGGCTGATCCTGCTGACCCAGCAGGCGGAGGGCTCAGGAGGGTCTCAAAAGCCCGGCAGCAGTGAGAGAAAAGCAGGGAGATTCCGGGGGGATTTGGGCGAGCGACCACCGCCAAGAGGAAGAGGG
>NW_009713787.1:0-1690 GCF_000703405.1 Apaloderma vittatum | reverse complement strand
CTGGCACAGGGGGGCAGGGTGTCCCAGGACTCCCCTCACGGGTAGGGGCTGGCAGCGTCTCCTACCTGAGGATCCTGGGAAGGGGGAAAAGAAGTGGCCTCCTCCATGGTGCCGGGGGCCAGGTCCTCGCAGGTCAGAGAAGGGCAGCATCTCATCTGCAAGGCAGGGCCCTCCCATCCGTACTGCCTTTGCCGCTTGGCGAGGCCGTGGGGCCCACCCTCTGTCCCTGAGCCTGGCAGCTGCCCCAGGGCCAGAAAGGTGCCCCCACCCCGCACACACCAAAGAATTCAGCGAAGGGGTCTCGCCCGCCGAAGAACTCCCGGAAGACGTCGTGAGCGCTGCGGAAGGTGAAGGTGAATCCAGGGGCCCCGGCCTCGGCCCTGGAGCCCCCTGGTCCTGCCAAGGGAAGAGGCTCACAGTTAAGCGGAGCCCTGGGGGGTGCAGACCCACACCAAGTCTTCAGACAGGGCTGTATCCAGAGCTGTACTAACCCTCCGCGGTCCTGCTCACCCACTCACCTGCCCCCATGAGTCCGTCCTTGCCATAACGGTCATAGACATCGCGCTTCTGCTCTGGAAGGAGAAAAACGGGGGCTGCGGGGAAGGCGGCTGCCAGGCACGAGCAGGAGCACTGGTGCTTCCCGTGGCCAAGGGAGGTGCAGAACATCAGGGAGCAAGAGAAGGGGAGGGGCATGAACCCCCCCCACCACACCAGCACTGCTCCCAAACCCAAGTCAGGGTATCGGGTGAGGACGTGCAAGCGTCAGCTCTGCTGGAGAGACCTCATCCCGGAGGCATCTCCCCCAAGAGCTGTTTTGGGGCATGTGTGGGGAAGCAATCAAGCTGCACAAGCCTGAATGTAAAGCTAGAGGGCTCTGCTGCCTCCCAGCGACATCCAGCGATGCCACCTGGGTGAGCCCAGCAGCAGAACACCCCAGGACAAGCTGCCCCAAGGGTCGGGAGGACACGCAAGGCAGCACCATCGCATCTTACTGTCTGACAGCACTTCGTACGCCTCGGCGATCTCCTTGAACCTCTGCTCAGCGTACTCCTTGTTGTCTGGGTTTTTATCTGGGTGCCATTTCAGCGCAGCTTTCCTGTACCTGCACAGACAGGTAGTGATGGGCAGGCAGCAAGCCCTCAGGCAGCAGGGGCTCCTGTGACAGGGCCCCCCCCTGCTGAGCACACGCCTCCAACCCTGCGGGCCGCGACACCCCAAGCCTGCTTCAACCCAGTGCCCTACAGCCTCAGGCATCAAACAGGAGCTTTCTGGACTGGTTCTGCCTCCCCAGCAAATATCTGCAGCATGACCCCAGCAGCGCAGCAATCCCAGCTGCCCTCGGCGCAGCTGTGGACGATGCTCGCAGGTTTGCTCTAGAGCCTTCCTGGACTTTGCTGTGGCTGTGCATGGACCAGAAGTCACTAGGGGGGACTCCAGGGGCCAGGTGAGCTCAAGTAGCCCTTTTCTCCTGCCTGCGGCTAGCTGGGGTTAACCCAAGCTGCCCAGATTCCCTCACTTACTCTTAGGAAGCCCCTCCAGCCAGGACCTCTGTCCCCTGCCTCTGGATCCCCTCCAGGCAAGGCAATAATCTGCACCTATTCCACCCCTCCCCGGTGATACCTCACCGGTGAAGAGCAGTGGGTGTCAGGCAGGAGCTCCACGAGTCTCCCCCCCCACCCAGTGCTCTGCT
>NW_009713786.1:0-325 GCF_000703405.1 Apaloderma vittatum | reverse complement strand
ACCCAGTGCTTGCTCCGGGACCTTCTCCAGCCCACTAGATTTTGTGTCCTCTCCCCAGCTGGCTCCTCACCTCCTTCTCGGCTCTTCCTCCCTGTCTCCTTCAATTACTTCTTGGGGCTGATCCGCCGCGGGGGATTTAGCAGGCGCCGCGCCTTGGCCCCTTGCTGGCAGCCACGTCGGCCAGCTGTGCCTGCCCCCAGCACAGTGCCCAGCCGAGGGCACCGGCCTTGTGCCATCTGCCCCTGCTGGGGACATGGGGATGAGGAGGACAGGGAGGAACGGATGGTGCTGTCCCCACCTGGGGCCATTAACCTTTCAAGCCTCC
>NW_009713785.1:670-10465 GCF_000703405.1 Apaloderma vittatum | reverse complement strand
GCGCAGCAATCGGGTGCCGAGAAAGGGATCTCTCTTGGGATGGGTGCATCAGGTCAGCCCCCATGGTGGCACCTCTGTCCAATCCTGGTACCCACCCCTGGACCCCTCACTCCCTGCTGCCTCCTCCCTCACAGGTCCTGGGTTCACCACTACCCCCTTCCACCTTCCATCCTGCTCCGTCCTCATCTCAGCTGCACTGACTCCCCCCAAACCCCTCAGCTCCAGCCCTCAGCTTCCTAGACTAGAGCTTCCCAGATGATTTCGGGCCCAGGGAGCTGCAGGGGTCCCAGGCACGGGGCTGAGCACCGCTCTGTGCGGGGAACACGCTTGTCTCATGCCTCCTCACAGGCGGCATCCTCTTGGAAGGAAAGGGCTTCCCCAGGGACAGCCCCTCCTCGTTGCCTTCAGGGCTTTGTTTTGGCAGGTTGCCCCTGCAGATGCTTGGATTGGGTCCCTTTGGTCCCCAGAGCCGGCTTCTGTGCCCTGGCTGGATGGTAGCGCCACTGAGGAGGTGGCAGAGGCGGGATGTCCTGTGCTCACCCCAAATACTCACAGCCCATGACCTTGGGGCTGTCCACCAAGGAACAGCCCAACCCTTGCTGTCACGGAGGGCTGCCTGGACATCTCCCGTGATGTTCCCCCTTGTCACAGCTGGGCGGGAGAGGTGGGAGGTATAATGGGGGGGGAACAGCCCTACAACTGTCTCCACCCTTTATCGCTCGGCAGCATCTTCCCTCAGAAAGCAGGAGATTTTGGAGCGGTAAAGGCAGTGGCAGAGCCAGGTTCTTCTTACTCTTCTTTAATGGGGGAATCACAGCATTTCTTCCCAGACTGGGATGCCAGGAGGCAGAGGTGGGAGGCAGAGTAGCCGGGGGGTGGTCGGTGGTGGGGCTTGGGGGAAGCCTTGAGGATCAGCTCCCAGTTCAGCTGGTGAAGACCTGCCCAGGGTGGGGAGCTCCAGTGCCTGTGGGGACACGGCAGCATGAAGGATGGGGATGGGGACCACAGCCCACCTCCGACCTTGGGGCCTCAGGCAGGCAGTTCTAGCACCTGGCTCAGCCAAGGGGCAATGGATCTGGATTTGCTCCATGAGGGATGGGGATTTCAAGCTGTGCTTCTGATTTCTTCCCTCCTCGGCTTTCAGTCCCTTCCCTGCCAGCTTTCCAGGGGCCAGGCGGGTGTCACTCTATGGCAGGGAAGGTGCTGCGACAGTCACTGCGTCGGGGAATCCCGATGATGCTCCTGGCATCCGTGCAGGGATGAGGGAAAACATCTGGATCGCCTCCATGCAAGGCCTTGCCATGGGAGAGGCCCATCAGTCCCTCCCGAGGGGATGTTGCCTGGGGAGCAGGACACCCTGGAAGATTTCCATCTCCCTTCTTGGATGAGTTGCAGTGGGAAGGAGAAAATCCGTCATCTGCCAAGGACCTGGGGGGAAGCACGTGCCGGGGGCTCCTTTTCCAGCTGCAGCACGTGGCCTGAGAAGCTGTCAGCTGGCTCCGCTCCCCAAAATTAATTATCCGGTTGCCTGCGCATGCCCTGCTGCTTTGGCAGAGCTGGGGAGCCTCCTCCGAATTCAGTGCTCCTTCCCCAGGGCACCCCGCTGCTCTCTCTGCTGTACCCAGCTGGGTGCAGGAGCACCCACGTGCTGAGCTGGCCTCACCTTGGTGTGACCGGTCCAGTCTTTGTGGTGGGACCAGCATCCCCCACGATGAGTCTGTGGATTACCAGGCAGGCAAGGACCCAGAGGAAGGGGACCTGGAAGAAAGAGACCATGGAGGTGGTGAGTGGGGAGGGCCCTGCATGGTCCTGCATGTGGTGCAAGCACTGACGTGGTGTTCAGGGATGGGTGACAGGGAGCATTTCTCCCCCCAACACATCTGCAGCAGGACAGGGTTATGGAGAGCCGTCAAGTCCCCCTCAACACCAGGAGCTGGACCACTGCCCTCTCCTGTGTCAACCAGTGGCAGACAGAGATAAGGGACCTTGTACTGGGAGAAGCTGGGACAACCCAGAAACATCTGTGTGTTTCAGAAACGCCTGGTGCCTCGTGTCACCCAGCCCACGGGCTTGGTGGCACCTGCAGTTTCCCCAGCCCCTGCCCCAAGCAGCCCACGGTCCATGTCACAGCATCCTCCTGGCTCCCTGGGTTTCCCCGGGCAGAAATCCCTTCTGCCACCCACACACCCCTCACCCATGGCCAGGAGGATCGAGGCCGTCCCCATCCCCATCTCCATCATCTCGGATCATCTCCCACACAGGACGCTCGGGCTGGAGCAGCTGTGGAAGGGCCATTTAGGGAGGAGAGAGCCTAAAACTGCTGAAGAATGAAACCGATTTAGGTGTGGGTGACACGTTCATTACGCAAAATTATAGTTTGTGCCGTTGTTGGAGCAGCTAACTAAAGGTTACTGTGGGAGCTCTATTACCCAGGGCTCGATCATCGTAATTACCTCTCATTAGATCACCTGCTTTGCAACTGAGGTGCCTGGTAGGGGAAGCTCCTGTTTACCTCCCTTGGCTATGGGAGCATCCCCGCCGTGCCAGGGCCCTCTCCATGGGGGGAGCGAATGGGTTTCCGTCATCCCAGTGCGAAAGGGGCTGTGGTATTTCCCCCCTTGGGCTCGATAAGGGCATAAATGCAGATGATGGGTCTGAGAGGCATGAGGGCATGAGGGAGACGGGCTCAGCCTTCCCATGCAGCACCCAGCACCCCTGCAGGGGCACCCGATGGGTACCCCAATATCCCCAGGGGAAATTCCTATTCTCCTCCCACCACACCAACAATTAAAGGTAATTAAGTGATGGAGGTGTAGGCAAGGATGCTTGCAAGCCCTGGAAGAGGTCACAGCCCACAGGCTGGCAAACATTGGGCTGGCCTGGGAGCAGCTGGAGCAGCCTCCATCCCTCCCTGGGATGTGGTGGGATCCCTCCCTGGGATCCCTTCTTGCATCTCTCCCTGGGATTTCTCCTTGCTTCCGTCCCTCCCGGGGATGCAATGGAATCCCTCCCCACATTCCTTCCCTGGGACTCAGGGCAGCACCTCCCATCTGGGAGGTTTGGGCAGGGAAGGCTGCTCACCCCTCACTCACTGCTGTGCTCATGCTGGACGCGTCCTCTCATGTGGCAGTGCCGAGCTGGGTCACCTCCCCGCTGTCACCTCCCCACTGTCACCAGGCTGCCAGGACCTGCGAGCGCTGCCGGCCCTAAAGATTTGCCATCTTCCCACGACTGGAATATCGTTGGTGATTTTTTGAGTGCTTTTTGATTTCCCAGTGCCGAGGAGCAGGTGAGCTGGAGGGAAGGGACAGGGAAGGGACCCTTCTGCTGTCCTAGAGGTGCTCCCACTCTGGTGCTTTTCCCAGCTCATGTGTCAGAGCCCAGCGAGGGACCTACCAGCTCTTTCCTCTGGGATGACACGTTGCAAAGCAGCTCTAGCCCTGCCGGCAGCAGCTTTCCCTGAGTCCTGCCCATGTCCCTGCCCAGGGACCTCACACCTTGTAACTGCTGGGGAGCAGGAGCCTTGTATGATGGTAAAAGCTGGAAGTGCTTGTTATTAGCGCAAAGTGAAGGAAAAACAATCCTTTCTGAATTTCCCAGGGGAGAATTGGGAACCCAGGGGAGCTCGGGTGGGATAGGAAGCAGTGACGTGCTCTGGGATGGGATCCCGGGCTCCGGGAGGATGAAGAGGACCCAGGATATGGTTATTCCCTCTCTGGATGAGCAGGGCCTGATGTGCACCCCACAACTAACACAGCTGAGGTTATCCACCCCCCTCCCTCCTGCTCCCGGCATTCAGGAGGTTTTTGGGTGCCGGGTAAGGCCCAGCAAACCCTGTCAGCAGTGCTGCACTGTCAGCCCATGTCCTCGTGCTTCTGCCTGCCGAGCTGTTGGCATTTTGCTCTTTAATAAAAGCATCTCAGATTTGTCCAAGAATGAAATTAGGACGGTCCTGAGGGCATCACACATTCAGGTTTCCCTGGTGCTTTCAGCATCTACCCGGGATGCCCCGTGTTCTGCTCCTATGGAAAGAGATGCCTCAATTTTATCAGCGTAGGAGATGCTGTGCTCAGCAGGGCTGTGTTGGGATTAAACAGCCAAATCCTCTAGACCACTTTGTTCCTGGCCCAGTCCAGGTCTGCAGGATCAAAAGGCGTTTGTCTCTGTGGTCACTACCCTTTGAGGAAGCCGAGAGAAGATGTGGGGCACAGCGGTGAGCACCTCGAGGGCCAGAGGCACCCAGTTTTGGGCTGGCAGCGTTTGGCTTTGCCCTGCAGATGCTCAGGGAAACTTTGGGGTGGGATTTCAGCGAGCGCATGAGCTGATTTCGTTCATACCCTCAAGCAGGACTTGCTCTGATTTGTGTTTGCAGCGTTATAAACCAAAGTGACAGTTTATACAAATAGCCTGAAATCCTGTCTGGAGAGACTCAGGTTGGATTTTATATTTTTTCCTGGCTCTCATTGAGGGTATTAAACAGAGCTGAACTCTTCTGTCATCCCCGAGCGCGGCAAGGCTGGGGTTGAGGGAACAAAAACCACCCTGCCTTTTTCCCAGCGACTCCATGCCATGGATGTCAGCAGCAAAATCCACCTCTTGTGCTCATCTCCCCGTTGGCATCCAGGAATTATGGGGAATGAGGATTATCAGCATCTCATTTCAGAGTCCTTCATCTCACTCTTTGCCTTGAATGAGAATTTAGGTACCAATATCCAGCAAGGCTGGATGAGCCCCATGCAGAGCCACGGAAGGGAAGCCTTTGTGTTCCATCCGAGCTGGTATTAGCTAGGACATGTCACAGGTTTTAGCATGAGAAAGAAATTTCTAAGTCCCACAGCTGAAAAAAAATCCTCAAATATAAGTCAGCCCTGAAGTATGCAAAAATGAAAGAAAGAGGGGAAAAAGGAGGGTGAAGGATGATCTTAAAAAGCATCCTTGTGAGGCAGGGAGCTGTTTAGGTGGAATAATTCAGGAGTGAGGTACGAACAGGGGTGGGACCAAGCCTAGACCTGGTCCTGCCAACCTGTGAGGAAGAGATGGGGACCAGGGAGGGAGCAGGGGAAGGGGAGAAGGGGGATGCGAGGATGATGAGAGGGATGTGAAGATGAGGGAGGGGAGGGAGAGATGCTTCAGCGTGCCCTAGGCTGATGGATGAGGTGAGCCAGGCACAAGCAGGAGGACATGGAAGTCAGGCTGCGAGGATGGGTGTGCAAGAGCAGGGAGGAAGGTCAAAGCACAAAGCAGGACGCAACGAGAAGGGACTTAGAGGGTAACGAGAATTACTGCTCTAAGTGCATTAGTCTAACGAGGAAGATCCGCTGCTCAGTGGTGAGGGGAGCTGGTGGGAGCCCACGTGCTGGACGCCTTTTGGGAGATGGTGTTTGCTGGGAAGTGCATCCCTTGTAGGGGTCAACCCCACAGGTACCGGGGTGTCCTGGACTTTCTCAGGCTGGGCCAGAGATCTGGGGAGCTGCCAGTGCAACCTGCCCTCCGAAAACCTGCTGAAATTATTCCTCAGATCTCTGGGGAGGAGCTGAGGCCATGTGAGGAGGAAGAGCCGGAGAAAAATGGGAGAAAAAGTAGTGCGAGACCTGGGTGATGCTCCTGAGCATCCAGGCACAGGTTCACTTGGGTCCCTGTCCTGCTTCTCTCCATGCTGTGTCACCGTCACTCGCAAGATGTGACAGGATCTGAGCTAGCCCAGGCACCTTCCCAGCCTGCCTGGAAACCTGGCAATTTAGGGACAAAAGTGCTGGTCCATGGCCAGTGAGGTTTTGCTGCCGAGGGCAGGCAGTGGGTGCCAGCGTCTCCCAATGGGCACGGGCAGCCTCTCTCAGCCCCACACCTCCTCCAGGAGGGGTCGTCATCTCGAGGCACTTGGGTTGAAGCTTTTGCTTGGAGCAAAACCCGTTTTCTGTGTCGCTCTGCATCTCTAAGTTAAATATTCCTTCACCAGCCAAAACCCCTGGAGCTTTTTCCCTTCTCATTTTCTCCCCGTGCCCTGGAGATGATGCGTTTGGGACAATATTTATTCCCTTTCACCTGGATCCTGGGAGCTGTTTATGAGCTGCTGACAGCTGATGAAGCCCATTTCTACGTCGCAGCGGGTGCCTGCTCAGCATCTCCCGGGCTACGTCGGGCAGGACCATGGCTGCCTGCAACCACATCCCTCGGGGCGAAACCGCTGGGACCAAATCTTCCACCTCTGTGGGAGTTCTCTCATCTCTCTAGATTTTATCCTGTGTTTAATTATTGCCATCTGCTTTTCCAGGCTTCAGGGGCTGCTTGGTCTGGTTGGTGGTTGTTGGTCTCTGGTGAAATCAGCCCCATTGGATTTTCCTCCCGTGTGGGCTCTATCGTTGATTTTCCTGGATGATGCTCTCTTCCCTTTCTGATCCAGGGCAGCTCTTTCCTTCCCGGCTTGCAGTGTTCATTTAATTCAATGTTACGGTTACGCTTTGGTAAATCCTTCCCATTTTCCATCGTGTTCATCGTTCCATATTAGCTAGCAACCCATCAACCACTTGGAAGCCGAAAAAAGCAAATCCTTATGCCTATGGTTAAATGAATCCTTAACAAAACTTTACGGCCATCACTGTAACATCTCCTCAGTCCTAAGCACCCCGGAGCATTCCTGGTCCATGTGCCCTGGGAGGGAGAATGCGTTTGGCAACGCAAAGTGTTGTATGGTGATGATGGGGACCCCGAGATGTCCTGTGGTTCCCATGCTCCAGGCACTGGCCCCAGCAAGAGCCACAGATGCTGTTTTGGGTGAGCCCGTGAGCGTGGTCTGCTCCTCCTCACCCCAAGAGGGCACATCCCTGCCTCTATCACTGGGGAGGACTCATGGATGTGCTGCCCGTGGGAGTGTCTGAACCTCAATCTCTTGGTCTGCTTCAGCCCCAGGGTGGTTTACACCTTTCTCTGCCTATTCAGCGTCTTCCTTCCTTCCTCCAGGACTTTTATATCCAGGGAAACAGGAGACCAGGTCAAACCTTCACGCAGGAATGATGCCACATCAAAGGGGAGACCTCCACCACCAAACCCTGGTGCCCATCCTACCCGGTGGGGTGGGACTGAGCTCCTCCCAGCGCCCTTGGCCAGGTTCCTCCCAGTGATGGCACAGCATGTCCCTGCCCATCGCTGCCTGCCAGCGGTGGGGAAAAGAGTGGCTCTTCCCAGACCAGGTCATCCCTTGGCTGGGTCCATCCTGCAGCATCTCTGGCCCAAAGCTGAAAGCAGAAGGATGAGGAGGAGGAGGAGGAAGAAGAAGCGGTTGAGTTCTCCTCACCCCAAACCACTCTCCCTCCCAGGGCTGATGCTCTGGGGCTCAGCAGAGGTGTCTGTCTGTGGCACCTCCTTTGCAAGCCGTGGATATTGGCTTTTTTGGGCTTGGATGAGGAGGTCTGGAGCAAAAAGCAGGCAATCATGGAGCAGAGGCTGAGGCAAGAGCCCCTCCTGCCACTACCAGCAAGTGCAGGAGCTCCCCAGGCTGCTCCAGGCTTGTTCATAACCCTGATGTCAAAAACAATCAGTGGGGCAGCACCCAAAACAGGACTCAGGAGATGTTTCCTGCAGCACATCACCCTGCAAGGAGGCTGGGTAATGAAAGCAAGGTCTAATCCTGCCCAGGCTGTCCAGGCAGCCTGGACACCGGGCGTGAGCAAAGATCTGCAGCAGCACGTGGTGGTTAGCAGCACATCCTGGCTGTGGTGGGAGGGCAAAATCTCGCTTCTCTTCTCTTCCATCTCATAATCGCTTTGCATCCCATCCACTGGCCTTCAGCCAGACCATCACCTTCCTCTCCTGCAGCCAAATCATGTTACTGAGCATCCCCAGCCCGTACTGAGCAGCTCAGCCCATGCCCACAGTTCTTACACACGCGGCATGAGAGCATCAGGGCTCAGCAGCACCGCAGAGACCCAGCACGCTCTCACGCTGGGAAGACATTGGGTTGCATGAAGACGCCCAGGGCTTGGGGACATCCCAGCCTGGATACAGCCCTGTAGGACATTTTCTGGTCTCTCAGTGTCTTCTGTGCAAGAGGCAGCTTTTGCTGCAGCGGAGCTGGCTCAATTCCAGAGAGATTTCACCAGGGGAACGAGACTTGCTCCTGCGTCGTGTCCTCCCTCCACCTCTTCCCAGTACCTTCCACCGCAGCCCATCTCCAGGAGGGATTAAGGTTTATTTCTGCTCTACCTTCTTATATCCCATTAGGGGCATTAAATCAGGAACCAGCAGTCCTGAGGACCTTCCATGTGACTCCAGGAGGCTTTTAAAGTTGAGACCATGTTAAGCCTCCCAGAAATGGACCCTGCTTAGAGGGAGAAATCCCCACTTGGTGGGTGGATGCTGGAGTTTATGCATCCTTATTTGCCCAGCGCTGAGTTGGATTTGCTGCCTGTGGGACCAGGAGGACACGGCAGCACTTGGCACGGGACAGGCATTGATACCTTGGATCTTGCTCTCAAGGGAGCCCAGGGATGCGGGAGGATGGGGGACAACCTGATGGGCGATTCTGCATCCCAGGAGTGCTCAGAATTCCCCTCACTGTGACCACTCCCCAGGGGTTTTGATTGCCTCTGGGGTCCCAGCAGCTTTTCTGTCACTGGCAGCATGAAAGTTCTGATCTCTCTGCACAGTTTTAGGTGTACCAGGTGGGCGTATGGGGTGTAACCCCAGTCCATGCCCTGGGCACTCCATCCATGGGTCCCTGGAGCTGCAGGAAGGAGACGGGCAGGATCCAGCCTGGCCCTGAAAGCTGATCATTGCTTCATTCTTCAATGCTTGAGCCACCAGGAGCTGCTGGGGCTGCCAGGAAGGGAGCTTTGGTCCAGCCCTGCAGGGCTTGCTGGGATGCGCAGGGAGTCTGCATGTGTGTGTGCATGTGTGTGTGTGCACGTGTGTGTGTGCCGTGGGGTGCTCAGTGCCAGATGACGGATGGGAAGTTGAACATGTGATGTGTGGTGAGAAGCTCTGTGACTGGGAGGTGACACAGATCTGGCACTAGTGGGAGCTGGGACCAGCCCTCGTGGTGGCGTAGGGGTGCACACGTGTGCTGGCATGCACACAGGGCACATGGCATGCACACATGTGTGCTGGTGGTGCCGTGCATGCACACACACGTGCCACAACACAGCATGCATGCACACTTGCACCTGAGGTGCCATGCATGCACATACATGTGCGAGAGGACACCATGTATGCACACACATTTGCTACAATGCAGCATACACATACATGTGCCAAGTGATGCCAAGCACGCACATACGTGTGCTGTGGGACACCACGCATGCACACGGGTACCAGAGGGCACCACACATGTACATATGGGGCTCAGCTCTGGCTACATGCACAACAGCACGGCCAGAGGCACACACATGTGCCGATGCACACACCAGCGCACACAGCCTCAGAGTCCTCTGGATGGTGCAGGTACACCTGCACAGGGAGCGTCACTGCTCTGCCATGTCACTGCAGCAGCACAGCCACCGCCCGCAGGGCTGCAAACCTTGGCCTTGTCCCACCCCCGAGCCTCCTGGAAAGGACCTGAGTCCTGCCCCGTGTGGAGTTGCCACCCCATGACTAAACCTTCTGGGTTAATCATTTATTTCTCCTCCTCACATGCAGCCGGGGTCACTTGTCCCACCTGGCACAGCGCCTGCACCCAAGGACTCGGGGACCTTGGCTCTTCCTCCTCCAGAGATTGATTCCCAGGGGGACACCGGTAAGTTCATTCCTGTCCCACTGCCACCAGCTTGGGGGCACCAGTCCCAGCATCACCACCAGTGTCTG